>NW_014038613.1:0-8466 GCF_001186125.1 Sphaeroforma arctica JP610 | reverse complement strand
TATTACAAACGATTAAGTCAATCCCACTGTTATACAAACGGTTTTGTCAATCCAAAGAAGCCACGAATGAACTTGTTGGAGCAAAATCCCCGTTATTGATTGTATAAATAGAATATGCAACTTTTCCAATATTGATTGGTAGCTTTAGATTTACGGAATTCAGCTTTACATCATGCATGCAGTTTGTCTCGTCAATTTGAGTTCGCAAATGTGTAGCAGACCTTCCCTTGGTCCACAACGTTATCCTTACGGAACCGATATGTTTTGCCGCAGAATGGGGGGGTTTTTTTTTGTCATGCTCGATTTGGCGTTTGCACCGCCGAGCGCAGGGTGTATCTAGCCCACGACTAAATTAGGAATGTTAACGCCATTGTGGCACAGCCGGACAACCAATGTGGGAGAACCCCAAACCCATCATCTCACAGAAGACGAACCCAATCTCACACATCCTCAGCCATGTCCGAGATGTCTGTGTTGAGGTCTGGGTCTTCTCGATGTATGCACACCTTCAGATACCCTGCGGGTTCACCACCACCTCACCCCACAACAGCCTTTCCTCGAATGCTTATCCTCCCAGTGCATACTCTTCCCGCACATCCTAGATGAAGCCACTTCGGCGCTCGACAGCGACAGCGAGGCGGTGGTACAGGCCGCACTAGACAATGTCATGAAGGAGCGCGGGTGCACTATTGTAGTGATCGCCCACCGATTGTCTACTGTGCAGAATGCGGATCGTATCGTTGTGGTATGTTTGTTTGGTAGTTTCGCTGCCTATACGTTTGGTTTGTGATGTTTTGTTTGATATATACATCACGAGAAAAAAAATTATATATATATACTTCAAGCGCCTCGCTAAAGGTGGCCTAAATCATGGAGCACTCGACTCCCCAGTTCGTCTGATTAAATGTAGATTTCGATCAGAACATTATGTCGGAATCTCAAATAATTACTTATAGCCTGTAGGCTTGCTCGGCTTCCATTCAGTGTTAGTAGTGAATCAATTGCAATTGACGGGAAGGTGGAAGGTATAAACATTGTAAATATCAATTCATTGTTTTACCATATAGATCGATAAGGGACATTTTGTGGAGACAGGAACACATGCCAGCCTTTTGGAGGCCAATGGGATGTATGCAAAGCTCGTAGCAAGGCAGCTAACGGCCGTATGAGTGCTGCAGATTGGAAACGGCAGAATCCGGCCAAAGTTAGATTTGAGTGTATATATTCTGTATTAAAAATACTCCACATTTTCTTACCAAGTGGTGGATTCGTATTCCATAAACGAACTGAACCGTTAAAGTTTAGTTGATAGCCTGAACTTCCCATGAGAATCTGACATGGGATGTCCGGGAGATGTATATGCGGTCATGCATTTGCGTATATATCTTGCGAGCAATCAGTATGCTTTGAGGCTGGTTTTTGTCTATACATTCAGACTTTCTTAGACGCCGACTTTTGAAATCACCGTTCTCGCGATGCACAAGTCCTATAGTAACTTGAAGTCTCCCTGGGTTCATACATGGTCATGTATTTATTACACGTCTTGCATTCACGTTTCATACTTGTCCATCCAAGCCAAGATATCTCTCGTTGAGTCCCTCAGGTGATTGATAATGCATGAACGATGTCATCTGCTTGACTATAATGGACGATATCATCTGCTTGACCATAGAATGACCAGAGCTATATTTTCCAATGCAGGGCTTTATTATTCTTTAGGATTCATCCTTTGCTTTTCCCTTCCAATCGAATTCGAATATTTCATTACATTCCTGTGGTGCTTGCGTTGAGCTACTCACATTACAGCTTCGTTCTCGATTGACATAGTTGAATTGTGTGTGCTATCTCTGACCTCATACGTTATTTTCAAGTTACCATTCTATGCAAATGCGTAGTCCGACACTCGCCATCATGCACCTTGTACGCTTATTACACAAAACTTAGCGGCAGCCACTTATAGATTATTAATCATATCCTCAATACTCCTCACATCAAGTTCGATCCCGGGCATTCCGTTGTCGGGTATACTGAGACTGCTAAGTCCCAGGAAATTCGGATTCGAAGATGACTTAAAGTTCTCCGAGCCCGATTGTGCCAACGGCTGCATGGCCTGTAGATTCAAGTCACTTGCTCTATCGACAAGGGCTGTTTGTTTATACAGAAAAAGATACGGAAAAGAAAGATGCATTCGATTAGCTTTGCTATTGGTTATAGATATTGGATATAGAATGTCGACATCGTTTATTTCCTGCAGACCATTGAGTTGCGTAACAAAACAACCCAACGAGTATTAATTTCCGCCAGCGACAAGCACCGAGGGCATGAACAAAGAATGGAGCGGCCATGACCCAAGTTGATAAGAAGATGGTTATAACCAAGTACAAGGAGGAGGGGGGTGAGATCGTACTCTGGCACCACGTGACTGACAACTAAGCACCAAATTTTGACTTTTCTGTACGCAATAGCAGCATTCAGGTAATAAAAACTGTGTACTATACAATGTCATTGGCGTATGTATAGGTTCGTATTCAACTACCACTAGTCGAATATAGCCTATGGTCGAACAAGACCACACACATACCGTTTGCTGGGGAGGCGGGCCTCGATATAGATCTCTGCATGGTATACGGCGAGTGTCTCTGCGGCCGGAAGTCACCTCTATTGACATGTTGCAGACTGCTCAGATTTGTCTGGCTTCCCATAGTACTCGCCGAGCCAAGCGGTAGTGACATATGCTGTTTATCCATCAAAGACGACGTCGACACCGCTCTCGGCAGGCCTCCCATATGCCCGTTCATGGTACTGGCACTGTGACTACCTAAGAACTCGTACTGCTCAACGCCCTGGCTGTTTATTCCCTGCAGCATAATTGGCTGCTGAGGGCCGCCTAGCTGTGGGTGCGGCGAAGCCATGCTGTCGTGACTAAATGCTCGGTAAGCTTTATCGGTGCTGTTATTGGTGTTAATGTTGTTGTTGTTGTTGTTGTTATTGTTGTTGTTGTTGTTCATAGCTTGATTGTTTTTGTTGCCGTTCTCGAAGTTGCTGAATAGTTCGTTGAGTTCCGCAATGGAGGGGGCCTCCAAATGGATATCAGATATGGTATTCTGCTGGGAGGAGCACAACAGACCGTGAGTGCATGCGATAGTATCTGGCAGCGCGAATGTCTATACACGACTACAGTATGGCATGAAACGAGGATACAATCGCTTGATCAAAGACTATATAGATACCTGCCTGTACGTCAATATACACGCACATTGCATGTGCTTGCATCTATGTATATGAATAAAAATTGTGTCCGCAAGTATTGAATACCACGGAAATGAGTAAAAACTGTGCATGAGCACACATGTATATTAGGGTTGAGTAAAACCCGCCCACCCATCGCGCATCGAAAAGTGTGTATTCCCATAAATAACACATTTAATCAATGCGTCTTGTTTGTATACGAAAACCCTATACACGAGTGCAAGCCTCTCATCCAATCCTAGACACGGCTAGGCGCACCTTCTACAGCTGACCTTAGACAACCCCAAGGCCAAAACTTAGACATACGCCCCACGCAGCCCTACTACAGTATACAGCAGGACTCACACTCAGCACTCCATAGAACACCCCACCATACCTCCATCTCACGCACCAGCTCGTCCTGGCTTTTCGAATCCCACAATCCATGGCCCAAACTGCTGCCACCGCTTTGCTCCCCTGGCCTCGTAGGCATGTTTGTGGGGTCCATATTCATCCGTTGCATATTCCCAAACACATTGTTCAGATCTGTCTCCTGCTCCAGGAGGTTAGGCATGCTTTTGACCCTCGACATGCTTTGGGGTCCGCCCAGAGTGTCCTGTAAGAGGATAAGCTGTGAACAATGAGAGCATCTGCATCTGCGAAAGTTTCCGCCGGATTTGTATGTGCAAGATGGTACCGTGTTCAATGTGGCTGCATTTAGAAACTCCAGCACCTACTTTGGTTGTGCGATACAATATACCTCTATACTTCATTCTACTAAGAGTCATATCAATCCTGCCATTGCCGAATATTGGGTTATCACTCGTAACACTCCGAATAATCGGTTGGGCACACGAATTGACCATCCAGACACCCGACAGCACATAATGTACGAAAACCGGTACACGGGATATATCGCAAAGCATGCAGGCTCACATACAAGGTCCGGAGTGTTGAGAAGTGGTGAGTCTATATTGGTACTCATCATAGGCGAGCGTTGCGGTTGCTGTTGCTGCTGTTGTTGTTGCTGCATGTTGAGTGACTGTTGCTGTTGCAGGTTGTATGACTGTTGTTGCTGCCGCTGTTGCTGTTGCTGCTGCTGTTGTTGTAGCTGCAACTGCTGTATGGTGGATGGGACCATAATCTGCTGATTCATGCTCTGCATACTGGGCGACTGGTTCATCTGCTGCTGTGCGTACGAGTTCATCTGCTGCTGGGTCATGTAGCCTTGTTGGGGCGACGGCTGGTGCGGGTTGTTCAGCACGAGGGTAGGCTGTGAATTCGGTTGTTGCTGTGACTGTGGCTGTTGTATTAGGAGACTGGGTTGTGACTGTGGCTGTTGCAGCGGCGCCATTTGCTGTTGGGACATCTGCTGTTGCATCTGCGCTTGTACGTGGGCTTTGGCCTGAGAAGGGTTCAGGGGTTTAAACAAGTCAACACAGTATCGACTTCGGAAAAGGGTAGAGCGCAGATTGCAGTCGATGCGCGATAGATAGGTACTCTAGTACAGAACACAACAATCAAACTGGAAAGCACGACGAGTAAACAGGGTGCCGACAAACATTGGATTTGGCAGCACTTCCTATTAATACGATAATCAACATGTCACGACCAGAGGCAGTTCGGTGAATGCCGATGGATCATTGCAGCATAAACAATAACGAACAACCTACATCTCAATAAACTGCATGCACTGATGTTGCTTAATAGTGCATTCGAAAATAAACTTGGAATAACTGTGTATGTTGTGTTCCACACAATACATTTTAAAGACGACTCAACGTCTATATGCTCTTGTGCTTACGCAGGATCATTCGAGAGTACACGACGACACTTGTTTTGCTCAGCTCGAGAACATACGCACTACAATACCAGCGCCAATTGAAGATTAGATCTTGCGTCTGAGTAGTATTACAATACCTGTTGCGTCTGAGTAATATTACAATACCTGTGCTTGTTGGGCTTGGTGTTTGGCATTCGCTGCTTGAGCGGCGGCAGCGCGTTGTTGCAGATTCTGCTGGTGCCGAGCCTGTTGTACCTGGTACAGTGTACAGAGAGAACGAAACCCATACGCAAATTAGCGCAACATACAAGCATGCGAACACCGTCAATGTTCTGTCCTAGACTTTGATCGCATGCTATCGTTCCTTTAGGTGGATGTATGATAAACACGTGGCCCATGCCAGCGGTATACAGTAGTGGGTGTGCATCGAACCAACCGATGAGCATACAAGACTACCGTGCGGGTGTACATATGACAACACGACTGCACGCATTCATGCTTAGGGTACATATACATCGATATTGAACACCGAAAACAAAGCCCCGTGTCTATCTGCTATTATCGCCTTCACTCAACACCGACGATTTACGATATATCCGACATAGAATAAGCGACATAAACATTTACATGTATATAGCATTATATAGTATAGTTAGTATATACAGTAATATATAGTATTATTTTATGTATTTAGTAGTATGACCGAGAATACCCGTTAATTCGGCAATTAATTTCAACCTCTCGTCCACATTAAGAAACGTCAGTACACTAAGTACACAGGCAGATGTACGCCTGCAGTATAAATCCATATCGACTTTTGCGCGCGAGACTGTGCAAGCAATAACTTAATATATACACCTGGAGAGAAACAAGTCCTGAGCATACATACACATTGATGTGGCCCACTAAAACCATTGGTGGGGGCATCGTAAGACAAACCCAAATGAAAGTGAGTTGAGAGAGTACGTAAGACTCGAATCCCTTCTAATATAGATATACACAAATGGTTGTGGCAACCAACTTATGTAGTAATTGCTGCATGTGTGTACAGATTTGCTGCTAGGCACACGCACGTCCGAATGCGTATCCGCGTGTGCGGCATACCCGAAAACATGGCAAGGGTGAGGCTGGACCTTGCCTACAAATGAAATGCACGGTAGACCGTGCGAACACCAATGCAAATTAAATCTGACAGGCACAACCAACACCGAAAGAGAACAACCGAAGGCTTCGGAGAGTGTATACTATTTTACAATACACGTACACGACTGTCGCCCATCGTGAGGCGTTCTTTTTTTGGCGATGCAATTATGCGATACTCGTAGTACTACACATCACGCTACCACTAACTGCACCAGATGAAAGGGCGGAGCAAACAATTCACAACCCCTTACAATGGGCCGTTGCAATAACGCACCTTCAGATATAATTGTACCTGCTGCATTTGCTGCATTTGCTGATTCTGTAGTTGCTGTTGCTGCAATTGCTGTAGCACCGGACTCATTACGGGATTGAAACCGGGTTGCCCGGGATTCAGTCGCATGTTATTATTGTTCCCGCCGAGCCCTATGGTCGATTGTGCGCCATTCATTTGCTGATGGACGAGGTGAGGGTATTTTTAATTATGAAGAGATGATGTACGGGGTGTTGTACGAGTGATAGATGCATTAAAGAGGCGGTTACAAAAGCTGAAAATGTATATTGCACAAGAATACAACAATTCGAAACTGATCCGGAACTGATTCGGAACTCTCAAGCATCCAGAGAGAATTTTCATTGTTAATGTCTGCTAAAAAGTCGTATTAACTTCCAATCTATATCGATAGTACAACGGACCACATCTCCAACTTTACGAGTGGGTATAGCAGAGCACAGTCCAGAATGCGAGAATTTGACCGAGCAATCGAGTAAGACGGAGATACTGGATCTCCATATTAACCCAAGTCATAAAGGCAGCCGTGAGCAAAATCATATCCAGCGAAGGTTGGCCCACAGGGTTGTGCCAAATTATTATACCAAGCGAAAGTAGTGAAATTGTGCTTGCGACAAAGCATAGCAAGGAAAGACCAAAGAAGAAAAACTACGGCAGCTCATGAGGTAGAAACCGGCAGTCTATGGCCACAAACATACCTGAGGTCTGTAACTTGGGGCTTGTGGATAATGATTGAAACTGTTCATTTGACTGACCCCCGTTTGGGCATAGCTGGTATTACCCGGGACGTCACGCTGCTGCTCCTTTGCCCGCCTTTCCTTAGCCCTTTTATTTTGAAACCATACCTGATTTTGATGCAACAATGTGGATATATTTACTACAATGGATTTCTTATCGACGGATAAAACGGGATAGTTCGTTGTTCGTGGCAGAATCTAATAGTATATTGACATTGTGAGTACGGCAGAAGTATGAACAAGATGCTTCAAAGGAAGATACGATGGTCTGGCGGCACCCTCCTTCACAGCAACGCCCCACACTCCCAATACCCGACAATGCTTGACTGCAATCCAATCGCTGCATGAAAGACAACACTGAAGAAAATTTCGCCCAAGCACTGTCACCACGTACAGCTGACATCGAAGCCATACCTGAATCACCCTCGCTGGCAAACCAGTACGCTGCGAAAGCACCTGCTTCTGCCTTGTATCCGGGACTTGGTACTCTCCGTACGCCTCTGCCAGGATAGCCTTCTGCGCCGCTGTAATAACTGTACGGGTTCGTTTCCCATCATGAGGGTGCTCGTCCTGTGTCGTATTAATTTTTGCTGTGAGTGTTTTCGTGTAAATGCACATGTTGCCAAGTGTTCTTAGTCGGTCGACAGCTGTGAATAACGACAGATCTCAGAAAGCACATCGAGGGGTAATCAAAGCGGAACCTGATGTGTGGTCAACACGTGATCGATTGTAAATAACGGAGAATTGGGTGGATGGGGCGGAAGCGGGTTCCATAGCAATCAATGGGATTACAGCGGGTAGGCCATTTCCCTGACAACGTGCCACTCAGTTATCAGTCTGTTCCTGAAAAGCTACATACAACTACCAGACACATCTATATTCGTAGCAATTCGTTCAAAAAAAACATTGTAAATCTGCATAACAAGTACCATACAAACATTGTGGTAAAAATCTGATAAAAAAACTCGTGACCAAAAAACAGGACATGCACGGTGACGTTTAGCCATCCATGTACAACACTAAAGTAGACATTTTACGAATTGTCAGCGCGGCTAAAGAACAAAATAAACATTCGGTTTTGTTCTAAAATAACGACAACATAAAAAGGAGAATATTTCTGCATGCTATTTCCAAAAAAATCGTGTGAACTTTCAAAAATCTGAACTATATATAACTATAAATATAAATATAAATATTAATGTATGTATGTATATACATATATATATATATATATATATATATATATATATATATATATATATAGTACGTATAGTAGTATAGTAGTA
>NW_014038614.1:6952-9939 GCF_001186125.1 Sphaeroforma arctica JP610 | reverse complement strand
ATGAATATATTACCTTGTGGTCTGTTTTGATTTATGCCATGGGGTGGTCCCTGTGGTGGGCCCTGTCCTCCTTGGCAAGGTGGAGGGCCTTGCATATTCGGGGGCATATTCGGGGGTGGCTGATTCATGTTTCCGTGTATCTGTGTAGGGTAATAATCGGTATATATAGTGTGAGGAGTGCTGCCAATTGACTGGGACGGTCGGCTGAGAATGTGTGACCTCTGGCTAGGTGTCATGTTATGCTACATGCGGACTGTTGTACCGGTTCAACCGCAGCCACAGCCTGGACTGTATTGATTGCTTTCGATATCTCCAGGGCTGGCAGGTGCTATTTGAGGATCGAGTGTTGTACCAACGGTTAGTTGGAGCTAAGGATGTCCCTGTGGCTATGTGCGTAATACATCATATACTGTGGTTGTACTAACAGTTAGTTGGAGCTAAGGATGACCCTGTGGCTATGTGCGTAATACATCATATACTGTGGTTGTACTAACGGTTAGTTGGAGCTAAGGATGTCCCTGTGGCTATGTGCGTAATACATCATATACTGTGGTTGTACTAACAGTTAGTTGGAGCTGAGGATGTCCCTGTGGCTATGTGCGTAATACATCATATACTGTGGTTGTACTAACGGTTAGTTTGAGCTGAGGATGTCCCTGTGGCTATGTGCGTAATACATCATATACTGTGGTTGTACTAACGGTTAGTTTGAGCTGAGGATGTCCCTGTGGCTATGTGCGTAATACATCATATACTGTGGTTGTACTAACGGTTAGTCTGAGCTGCGGATGTCCCTGTGTATCATATACTGTGGTTGTACTCCGCCATACGGAGATGTACGCTGCTGCTGAACTGACCGCTCACTCCGCTGCGTTTGGATCTTCATTTGGTAAAGATGCGGGGATGATAATCACCCAGTCAACAACAGAGTGTTTGGACACGAAATCCCGAAGGCTGACGTGTGTAGTCGTATTAAGTTCGATACAATTCATCATCGAGCACACCATATAAATAGCATAAGGAGTTTATAGATACACCCTATAAATAGCATGAAGAGTTTGTAGGTACACCCTATAAATAGCATGAATTCATCAAGTAACCGCTATAAATAGCACACAAAAAGCATCTAGCTAACCCTATAAATAGCACATGGAGTCTGTGAAGGCGTACCGAACTGATCCTTCATACCTGTGAGGGTGGTGGTCCATTGGTGCTCATACGACGTGGTGATTGGTTGTTGTGTATCGGCGAGTGCTGTGGGGGGCCGTGCATTGGCTGCTGTTGGTTAGGCGGCGGTCGCTGTCGGATGGTGGGTAGTAATAGCCATAGTTTGCAAGATAGTAGGTAGCAATAGCCATAGTATGTGACTTGGTAGGTAGTAATAGCCATAGTATGTGACATAGTAGGTAGCAATAGCCGTGAGGTGTGAGATTGCAGGTAGACGTAAGCAAGTACCATGAGGTTACACATAGAGATCACCACACATTGTGAGTTCGTGGGTAGGCGTTACCATCCCTTTCAGCGGTGAACTGAGCCATACAGTCCGCTGCCAAGCCTCGAGTATGGCATACGAGTGGACCATAGACCAAGAGACTACACAGAACAGCATAGCGGAGACTGCGAAGGGCCGTCTGACACAGACAACGATAAAATAGATATAGATACGTGTATCAGAGAGAACGATTTAATAGATACAAATACGTGTCTCAGAGAGAACGATTCAATAGATATAAATATGTGTCTCAGAGAGAACGATTCAATAGATATAAATACGTGTTCCAGAGAGAACGGTTTAATAGATATAAATACGTGTCTCAGAGAGAACGATTTAATAGATATACATACGTGTCTCAGAGAGAACGATTTAATAGATATTAATACGTGTCTCAGAGAGAACGGTTTAATAAATATTAATACGTGTCTCAGAGAGAACGGTTTAATAGATATAAATACGTGTCTCGGAGAGAACGGTTTAATAGATATTAATACGTGTCTCAGAGAGAACGGTTTAATAGATATAAATACGTGTCTCCGAGAGAACGGTTTAATAGATGTAAATACGTTTACGTCTCCGGACATATACAAAGATGAATAATCGCAGACCCCCGGACAATCTCCGTGTGGTACTGTTTCTGTACTAGGTGCCGGCGTGAGCACACACCATCGTCAGTGAGACGACAACAGCACATCGTAACCACTGCAGCATATCACACCAAACACACGCAGATACCCCCGAGCCCAAGATATCAAACGTATTTAAACTCACGCAGATACCCCCGAGCCCAAGGTATCAACCGTATTTAAACACATGCAGATACCACCGAGCCCAAGATATGAAACATATTTAAACACACGCAGATACCCCCGAGTCCAAGATATCAAACGTATTTAAACATACGCAGATACCCCCGAGCCCAAAATATCAAACGCATTTAAACACATGCAGATACCCCCCGAGCCCAAGATATCAAACGTATTTAAACACACGCAGATACCCCCGAGCCCAAGATATCAAACGTATTTCCGTAGCAAAAGAAAAATACTGTCCGCTGAGCAACCGCCACTGGGCAACCAGGTGAACGGCTGTGTAACCTACATCACCCCACCAGAAACGCCAGCTTATATCGTACACGATACCACAATTGTATACGAATGAGCTCACAATACAACGCTTCTCAGGACAGTATACGGATGAGCGTACGAGGGAAATCAAGCCAGGAAGGACGGGATATAGATAAGCGCACAAGGGGCACTCTATAATAGGACATACCTGTTGGGACGGCATTTGCGGCTGTGTGTTGGGTGGAGCGTTGCTCTGCATAATCCTGTTGGGATGCATGTTGTGAATGGGAGGTTGTAGCTGTGGCGCTGCTTGGCGCGGCATGACACCGGGAGGGCCGGAGACAGGTCCGGGTCCCTGATATACATGATATGTAAGTATTTTTGTAGATTGAAGAATAGAATACATATTACTACAGATTGAAGAT
>NW_014038614.1:0-5126 GCF_001186125.1 Sphaeroforma arctica JP610 | reverse complement strand
TATATACCTGACTCGGGTAAGCCTTGCAATACGCAGCCATGTCCTGCAGCGTTGTCTTGAGCACCTCCACACTCAACCCCTTAACCGTCGCCTCCACCGCCATCGCTGCGTTTGCCGTAGCCACCGATGGTGGCCCATGAGCTATGCACAGAGGATCAGTGGGAGCATAGCCTGACTGCATACTCATAGGCTGTGTAAACGCTTGTTGTGGTTGGGTGGAGTTGGGCCGCCCGATGTTCCCTTTGTCTACGCCGCCCACAGGTACCTGAAAGACGGGGAGGGAGGGTTTAGGGTTTAGGGTATAGGGTTTTAATCCATGCTTCTTAGTAGTTATTGAAGCGCGTCGTGCTAAATCCAGTTATATCTAGTTGTATTCGGTGCGATGGGCGATAGATTAGCTATGGAGGACGTAGAGGCTATGGTCTTCTAAAACAGATGATTCGGCAGGTGTTGTGTGTGATTTGGCTGTGTGTTTGTGTGATAATCTATACATCCGGTGCCTCTACCTGCTATTCGATTTCTCAGTGGTGTGTGTCAGTCACCACTACACTTGATCACCAGTATGATAGTCGGTTATGGAAGTTCTGTACATTACTAGCAATACTCGAGCGTGTCCAACTAGTTTTCGACAACGTTCGCTCAAGTGCAACATCCCCTTCGCACAAGTCCGAAGCGGTTCCCCACTGAATGTGTGGGCGTTCTACAGAGAGTCACGAGTACTGCCAATAACCCACACAACACACACACCCGATTGTCATGCTGACTATCCAGTCGGAAGAACCCGACATATGCGCAGAATGAACTCAATATATGACATACGCCTACAGTACTGCTTATGCGGTGACTGCCGTGTGGGAGACAAATGGTCTGGAGTGCAGCGGGTGTGCAGCTGGGATCGTACTATTCCTAAGTCTCTACTCACTTTTGTGCACAGACAAATACGACACAGCACTAAAGCGAGTCACTTCTCAATTCGAACTACCCATACTGTACAGTATCTGTACTGTACGGAAAGAGTACGACACAGATATAAACAAACGTGTCTCAGCTCTCACCTCGATCTGCCCCGGACATACTGACGAATGCGACACCGCCATAGAAGCAATCTACTACTCAGCCCCATTCTCTCCTATACACTAACGAACACGACCTACGCATGAGAATCATCCAACCGGTCAACTGCACACATGCCTGTGCAGAGAGACGTGCGCATACCTGCATCTGCTGCATGTTTTGTCCTTGATTCGGATTCCACGGCCCTGGCCCTTGATTCTGGTTTATAGGACCGCCCCCCACCATGCCTGGTGGTAAGGTTTGATGATAGAGGGGTTGGAAGCGTGATAAAGGTTGCACGTATGTCTGAACGTGTATGCCTTTATACTAAGGAATACCTATCTACTTATCAATACGTACCTACCCACATATAAGTAGGTACCCTCCTACCTATGCCTACATACGTCATATACCTACATACTCTTGGTATATTCGAACGTACGACAAAAGAAGGGACCAACGATGACAAGAGTGTGTATACGTAGGCAGTACTGAAAGTAGATCCATCAACTCACAATCACCAACATATGGACTGTCAGGATCAATAATAAAGAAATGAACACAATGCTAAAGCACTTAAGAATATGGACTGTCAGAATCAATAAAAAAGAAATGAACACAATGTTTAAGCACTTAAGCATATGGACTATCAGAATCAATTAAAAAGAAATGAACACAATGCTAAAGCACTTAAGCATATGCACTGTCAGAATCAATAATAAAGAAATGAATACAATGCTAAAGCACTTAAGCATATGGACTGTCAGAATCAATAATAATGAACGGAACACAATGCTAAAGCACTTTAAGTATATGGTCTGTCAGAATCAATGATAAAGAAATGAACACAAAGTAAAAGCACTTGAGCATCGTTCGCGCTACTAGCAAATCTCTTGGGTGCAAGACTCATACGCCCTCCACCTGTGAAAACATATCCTACCAACAATCAAACACAACTAGCGCATATGCAGAGCCCACTGCAGATCTACTGCTCAAGGCCTACTCAACAAAACAAGTCCTCGGCCACAGAAACGCTCGCGTTTTGGATATAATACTGAACGGAATGCTCGATCGAACACCTTATGTTACGTTAAAACACGGCACAGCCCATTACCGATGACTGATGTTCGTTCGGGATACGACTGCGCGCCGCCTACGAAGTTGACACGTCTATGGAAACATAGATACACCTGAACCATGGACTAATAAATATCCGCACACGGCAACAGCCCACTCAGGCCCTCAGCCATATCGCCAACTCCGCGCTTTTGCCCTGCCAAACCCTCCAACTCACCCAAACGTTACCCAACCTTCCCCTCATTTTACCTACCTGGTGGGGCATTCCCGCTCTGCAGAGCCTGAGCCGCCGCATTGTCTCTGGCGTCCTTGTCGGCGTAATCCACTCGTAACATCCTGCCCAGCATCTCCGTATTCGCCAGATTGCGCAGCGCGCACATGGCACTCTCCTCGTCCATGTACTCGCAGAAACCATAGCCCTTTGGCTTGCCCGTGTCCCGATCGAAGACGAGTCTGGTAGTGGGGAATAGGCGTGTAGAGTGAATAAACAGTACCCATGAAAGCTGCACCCATGGCTTGCCACGGAGAGTGTGTTGGTAGGTAGTCCGTGCGCGTGTATAGTGACGAAGTAACACAAACAACAGCTAGTTCCTTGGGCCTGTCTGAGTCGCGATTAAAGACGAGCCCGTTAGTGTTCCATAGTCGTGGCCGTGTCTTTATTTGTGCAGCGAAAGATGATGACTGAAGAGAAAAATGGCCCAGGGTTAATTGGCCCAGGTTTAAATGGCCCAGGGTTCGTCGGTGTGGCTATCAAAGACGCGTGTATCCGTTGACGATGAAGAATTAATACACATGAAAGCTATACCCGTGAGTTTGCCCGAGCCACAACCAAATACGAGGCTGTTGATACTCAATACGTGTTCAGAAAGGAGAAGCTACACATGAAAAACGTATACTTGGGTTTGCCCGTGGCGCGATCAAAACCGAGTGTGTTGGTCTGTTAGTACGTCAGATGCGACTACAATGAAAAAGCAATACCCACCATCAAAGACATGTTCGTGGAATTGACGTGTCGGCTGGTATACCAGATGGGTGTGTATATATCATACAAGCATATCATCTATTGGTGGTAAGCGTGTGTGTGTGCAGTGAAAAATTGCATCACGCCAATACTAAAGTTGGGCATTGGCCGGTGTCGCGATCGTAAACGAGTCTATTGCTAGTTAACAGGTGTATAGTTTATTATGGAGCAGTGATACGCATTGGTCACATCCATAATTTACCCGTGCAACGATCGAAGTTGGGTCTGTAGGTAGTGAGTGGCAAGCCGTAATCATGGAGAAGTGGTACATACTAAACACATATCCTAGGGTTAGCAAACGAAACACATATCCAAGAATTGGCATGCTATAGGGGTAGCATGCTAAACACATATACTAGGGTTAGCATAGTAAGCACATATCCTTGGGTTAGCATACTAAGCACATATCCTTGGGTTAGCATTCTAAGCACATATCCTAGGGTTAGCATGCTATAGGGGTAGCATGCTAAACACATATACTAGGGTTAGCATACTAAGCACATATCCTAGGGTTAGCATTCTAAGCACATATCCTAGGGGTAGCATGCTAAACACATATCCTAGAGTTAGCATACTAAGCACATATCCTTGGGTTAGCATACTAAGCACATATCCTAGGGTTAGCATGCTATAGGGGTAGCATGCTATAGGGGTAGCATGCAAAACACATATACTAGGGTTAGCATACTAAGCACATATCCTAGGGTTAGCATTCTAAGCACATATCCTAGGGTTAGCATTCTAAGCACATATCCTAGGGTTAGCATGCTAAAGGGGTAGCATGCTATACACATATACTAGGGTTAGCATACTAAGCACATATCCTAGGGGTAGCATGCTAAACACATATCCTAGGGTTAGCATATTAAGCACATATCCTAGGGGTAGCATGCTAAACACATATCCTAGGGTTATCATACTAAGCACATATCCTAGGGTTAGCATACTAAGAACATATCCTAGGGGTAGCATGCTAAACACATATCCTAGGGTTAGCATACTAAGCACATATCCTAGGGTTAGCATTCTAAACACATATCCTAGGGTTAGCATACTAAGCACATATCCTTGGGTTAGTATACTAAACACATATCCTTGGGTTAGCATGCTAAGCCCATATCCTAGGGATAATCCATGTAGCGACCAACGACGAGTCTGGGCATGGGCATGTAATGAGAACTACTCTACAAAGAGAATGCATTACTGGGGCTGACGTTTGCCATGAACTACTAATTGGTTTGCTAGATAACATGCGTATTCGGGGGATGTGTTCTGTATTCCATAGCCATTTCATATGCCAAATATGGTAGTGTACCAAAGCCACCCGTGCAAACGCCAGGCTGAAAAGCGTTATTGACATGCACAGCCCTCAGGAGTTCGACGTAATGTGTGCGAAAGATTTTACTTGCATATATATATATATATATATAAGTTTATGTCACCCACAACCAGGATTTCAATACCGTTTACGAGTCCGAGACACGCGTATATAAGGGTGCACTGTATAGTTGTTTGTGGAGTTATGTAACTTTACCTGAAATGCACAACAGGCCCAGCTTCTTTAAATTTCTCTGTCAGCTGCTCCTCCGTAGCATCGTACGGGATATTCCCCACTGCGCGAAGAAAGCAAATGCAAGATGAGCTCAAAACGACGTACACACAACACTCATCACGCCATTTTTATTTCGTAACAAAGTGCTATATAACACTTCAAATTTGAATATATACCGATATGTACATATAATATCAGATCTATTCACGTAAACGACTTCAGCCACAGGAACTAAACGCACACATACTTAAACACACACTCGGACAGCACATATATAATACAATATAATATATATATATATATATATGTATGTATGTATGTATGTATGTATGTATGTGTATGTATTTAAATATAAATATATATATATGTGTGTGTGTGTGTGTGTGTGTGTGTGTGTGTGTTTGTATGTGTGTGCGTGTGTGT
>NW_014038615.1:7125-9939 GCF_001186125.1 Sphaeroforma arctica JP610 | reverse complement strand
TGATCTAAACGTATTGGCTTACCCACTCACTCACTTACTCACTCATTAACAAATACTCCATGATCTAAACGTATTGGCTTACCCACTCACTCACTCACTCAATAACAAACCCCCCTTGCCAGTGCCCCGAAAAAATATCAATTTCAGCAAACCACTCACATTGTGGACGAGTCCGTGTGGCGAGTGGAATGCGGACAACGCAGGCTACGACCCACTTACGTTCGAGAACGCTGGTGAGATGTGGTATGTCATGGGATAGACACTGGCATTAGATTAGCTACTGCGGGTGTACCGAGGATATCTACGGGTGTAACTAGGCTATCGTTGGCTTGTCCACGTGTTTATTTATACGTTGCTATGGTGTCGGCTTGTGCCAGTACCGTGTGTAAACACTGCACAGCTAGACGTATAGGTATCTGCACATTTTAACATGGAGATAATACACACACGTGTATACGCCAGGGAAGATGTCCCCATATGCCTTTGTACGGAACCAGTGAGACGCTAGCTTGTGCACGTGTGGGGATTCTAATCATTTTACTCGTGCACCTCATGACAGTTTTTTTATGGTTTAGGGTTTTTGCCCTTTGCGTGTTTACGCCTTCCGATCCTTTGCAGGTCAATTGTTCTTTGTGTTTCTAGGGTTTAGGGTTAGGGTTAGGGTTTAGGCACAACAATACCACGCCTTCCTGTCCTTCCCGCAGACCGTTTAGCAGTGCTGTGCAGAAATACTTTGCGTAAATGGGGGCGTTGAGCTTACCCTCACAACTACCGCTCGCACTCTTCCTAATGCTCATCTTCTTAATATTCTCATATTGAAAGAACACACTATATAACGATGGATATCTCCGCATGCACTACGTGTATCAGAGCCAATAATGGATATTTCTAGACACACATAACACTCCCCCTCGTGGCCAGCGGATGCCCAAGCCAGATATTCTGAAATTCCGTTTCAGACATATTTCGTGATTGTAATGATTTAACCCTAGATCCTTAAAACATCTTAGACTGTGCGTGTTTCTCGACACACACAACACACGCCACCTCACACTATGCATGTGTACGCTTGTATCCCTTATTAGGCATAGCACACCCTTGTACGCCAAAACGTACGAGTGTTTGATTGGGCCGGCATCGATCAAGCACTTGGTGTCGTTTATGGACGATCACTTTGCGCCCATGGCGGATGGTGTCGATGCAGATACCACATCCCAAGGCAATCCTGGTGAGTGCGTTTGTTTTGTTTTGTTTCTTTGGTTGGTTGGTTGTTTGTTTGTTTGTTCGTTTTTTTGTTTGGTTGTCTGTATATATTTTTCGGTTTGTTTGTGCGTTTGTTGGTTAGTTGGTTGGTTGGTAGGTTAGTAGCGTGTGGAAGACCTTGCTAATATAGTCGCTATGGTTACAGGGGAGATCTACGAGCTCCTTCCTTATCTACCGTCTTCTATACCTATGATCAACCACCCCTACACTTGTCCAACTCGTCGTTGCGTGAAACATGGGTGACATAAAACCCGCCGCAGCTCTGTGAAGCAGCAAAGAGTTTGAGATAGTAATAAAAGAAGTTTGAGATAGTGATAAACTAAGTTTGCTTGCGCATTGGGTACCCAATGTGCTGCCATGAGCTGAACCACTATCTTCCCCATCACTTCTTCGCTGTTGCACACCACAACTCATACCTCTCGAGGTGCTGGGCGATTATGTACTTTGTCGCCCTAGAATAAACTACTTGCTTGCTAGCCACTTCTCCCTTATGATTTACCTACTTACGTATCTATCTACTTATTGAATACTCTATCGCCCTAGAATGAACTACTTGCTTGCCAGCCACTTCTTCCTTTTGATTTGCATGTATCTGCCTACTTATGTATCTACCTACTTACGTATCTATCTACTGATTGAATACTCTATCGCCCTAGAATGAACTACTTGCTTGCCAGCCACTTCTCCCTTATGATTTGCATGTATCTGCCTACTTATGTATCTACCTTCCTACGTATCTATCTACTTATTGAATACCGACCACCCTTAGAATGAACTACCTACTTATCTATCTACCTATACTGTCTAGCCTTAAAATGTACTTGCTTGCTAAGCCCTTCTCCCAAATAAGTTGCATTATGTATCTACCTACTTGTGTATCTACCTATACTGTCCAGCCTTAGAATGTACTTGCTTGCTAAGCACTTCTCGCTCATAGCTCACATCATGTATCTACCTATTTACGTATCTACCTACTCAATGTGTACCCCCAGATGAGGAAACCACCGAATCGGCGCAGGAGACGCTGGTGGCTGGTGTACACGAAACAATAGCGCAAGCACTGCCCACAGACACCTCACTCGTAGACGATGGTATGTACCTGGCTGACAATTGCTAAAGATGAGAGGGTGCTGGAGTTTGGATTTCAGGATTTAGGGTTTTCGGATTATATTTTTGAAGACATTCTGCCATGGTCCATCTATCGTATCATATCCTTAGATAGGTACTATTGCAATATATTCTGAGATATGTACTATTGGAGAATGTTCACAGATGCGTACTAGAATTTAGGGTTTTACGCTGGTATGGGTGTGTATTTGCTGATGTAATTCAATGCCTATCTGCGGCTATATTCAACTTTGCGCACAGCAGAAGCGGAGACCGAGTCTACCATTACCAAGACTAGAACTGTCGAGATGGAGTCGTCTACCAACGCTGGAGGTGAGTGTTACGCTGACGTATTATATATATATATATATATATATATATATATATATATATATATATATATATATTATATTATTAATAATAATAATAATATATATATATATA
>NW_014038615.1:0-7105 GCF_001186125.1 Sphaeroforma arctica JP610 | reverse complement strand
ATATATATATGTATATGTATGTATATATATATATGTTTTGCAAGTAAACTTAAGATATTAGTAACCAAACCTGGCGTATATATACACACAATATATATAGCACTCTCAAACCTGATGTCTGAAACATGCATACACACGCACCCAAGTATCTATGCCAAATGTCATCAGCACGTACTGCCCCTCCGTATCAGTACATCCCTCTCCTTCGTCTCATACCATATCTCCGTGGTCTTATATCACTCACCTATCCACTGGGTGCAACTACTACAGACACCAGACCAGCCGAGCCCTTCTCGGTACTGCTGTCGCGGGTGGAGACGCTTATGTGGCACGTGATGTGGCACACAGAGGAGTACTGGGAGGCACGCACACACTATGTATTTGCGGCTGCACTCCGGGAAGAAGCAGCACAATTCATGCAGACCTATGGTGTGGCGGATGGGAACTATCTGGCTATACACATGCGGTGTGTTTGTGTCACTCGTCCTGTCATGCGTGCTCAGGTATGCATGGATAATTGGTATAGGTGTTGATGTTGATATCGGTATTGATATTGATATAAAGATATTGTTACAGGTATAGTTTCTGGTATTGATATTGATATTGATATTGTTCATCAGAAGCGTAATTTGCTTTTCCTACTAATCCCTCTACCCCTCTTTGAGCCTACCTCGATAACTGATATAGGTAACTGCAAATACATTTGCTGATGTAACTTGATATTGATATTGACAATTGTTAATTGTTGATTGATGTTTGATATTTGTTAGTTGTTAACTGTCAATTGATAATAAATATATATATATATATATATATATATATATATTATTTGATAGTTGATAATTATCAATTAACAATTAATAATTATCAGTTATCAATTTATAATTATCAATTGTCAATTAACAAGATGTTTGATAATTGTTAGTTGTTAATTGCTAATTGTTAATTATCAATTGTTAATTGTTAATTATTAATTGTTAACTGTTAACTGTTAATTATTATTTGTTAATTATTAATTGTTATTTGATAATTTATACTTGGTATTGTTCATCACACATGAGCCGCAGAGATTTAAGCGAACAATCCATTTCTTCTCCAACAAATACATCTCACCTACTCCTGGGTCTGGGTGCACGCTTCCCCAGAAGTACCGTTATGCACAGTGCTTGTTTATGCCCACACTGCACTAGCCACCGATGGGCCACTTCTCACTCTGCCCATACAACTGCGTCTGTCATACCTGCAGTCGCCGTGACTTTGTCTTTAGCAAACAAGGCAAGATACCTGAGCTGACCGACGTTGCAACGATCATCAAAGGTCTGATGGATCAGCAAGGGGTTACCAAAGTGTTCGTAGCCACGGACGCGCCAGAGAGCGGTGAGTGGCGTGTGTGTGTGTGTGTGTGTGTGTGTGTGTTATGGTGAATCGTGATATGAGATGCTTTTGCTGCGGTATACTGTACCACATCTGTACTCGATTGCTGACATAGGGGAGCTAGGTAGCCATATAGTACTGGGTTTAGGGTTATAGGATTTTTATAGATAGCTCTAACACCTAGCAGCGGGGCTCTATAGTAGTGATACACGCGGTTCTTGGGAAAAGGTGAGCACCATGATTATGTGTCAGATTTTCTCGCAATACCAGGAAGTGGTTGAGTGCCATTCTTCCTGGACCACTCGTTCTCGCTGAATAATGCGGTTCTATTGTTATCGTATGTGTGGGTTATATATATATATATATATATAGGCTGTGAGTGTGCAGCCTTATCTGTGAGACTTTTGGCGCGTAGTTTTAGCAAGGGTTTCCTTCGGAGGAAGAATGACGACTAAAGCGAGGCATTAGTGTCCTTGTATACCATGGACACATACACACTCACTCATGCGAATTTCAGTGTATGGCCCACGCGCTGTAATACAGCAATGAACTAAGACTCGCAACGCTTGTGATGTTTTAAGTCAATCGTCGTAATGTTGGTCAACAAAAGAGACGTGTGTGTATGCTTATGTGTGCGAGTGGTAGGTCCGTGATCATCTGTGTGTTCGGTCGCTCTCTCTGCTGGACTTGGGAAAATCCGAATAAAATAAAACAAACGGCTTCCCTGGGGCTCATTTCCAATCCTCTGAACTACGAACGAAACAGAACTGGAAGAACTTGGTAGACTCCTGAGCACAGAAGTGTTGAACTACAAATACAAGGTGGCCGGGAAGGTGACACCCAAGCAAAGGTATGTATATAACTACGATGTTCTCTGCTTGCGCAGTAGACTTGTAGCTGATGAGTTTCGATTGTTCGCCATTTAGCAACGGTCACCATCGGTTTGTGTATTTAACGGCTCCATTGTCGTCGTTTGTTTCTATCCCCAACAAATAGCACCACCCAACACCTGCGTCTACAACTCGCTACGTTAGTGAATGGCTTACAATGTACAATGTGTAAACCTGCTTCTCATGTACAGTAATTCTACCTACTTCTCACGTACAGTAATTTTACCTACCTCTCACGTACAGTAATTCTGCCTACGTCCACGTACAGTAACTCTACCTACTTCTCAAGTACAGTATTTCTACCTACTCCTCACGTACAGTAATGCTACCTACTTCTTAAGTACAGTAATTCTACCTGCTTCTCACGTACAGTAATTCTACCTACTTCTCACGTACAGTAATTCTACCTACTTCTCACGTACAGTAATTCTACCTACTTCTCAAGTACAGTAATTCTACCTACTTCTCACGTACAGTAATTCTACCTACTTCTCAAGTACAGTATTCCTACCTACTTCTCAAGTGCAGTAATTCTACCTACCTCTCATGTACAGTAATTTTACCTACTTTTCACGTACAGAGAGACGCACCTGGCCGACGGACAGCTGGCTGTCATTGATCAGATCCTGTGCTCCCGCGCCAAGTACTTCAGTGGATCATTCCAGAGCACGTTCTCCAATACAATCTTCGAGGAGCGTACGTTGCTAGGTTACGACTACGATACCACGTACAACTACATTTGCCCTCTGCCGAGTCCAGAAAACCCCGAGAATGGACAGGGCTGCACCAAACCCACCAGATGGCTCTCGCCCTCGCCCGTGTCACATTTTGTCCCAAACTTGGGGAGCAAGACCACCGGTGAGAATGAGCGGGAACATATGAAGGATGAACTGTAGATGAGACTTAATTGTGAGCAACCTCGCAGACGCACTCTGAGAACACTGAACGGGACACTTGACGTGACAAGTGCGGTGTGGGATGTAAATAAAGTCTGAAGTATTAGTGCACGCACAAGCCGCAGGTGAACGTAATATGTGGTCAGAGAATATGCTTCAGGTGAACGTAATATGGGATCAGAGAGTATGCTTCAGGTGAACGTAATATGGGATCAGAGAATATGCTTCAGGTGAACGTAACATGTGATCAGAGAATATGCTTCAGGTGAACGTAACATGTGATCAGAGAATATGCTTCAGGTGAACGTAACATGTGATCAGAGAATATGCTTCGGAGGGAGATTAACATCAGTATGACGCACACTTCTCCTACCCATATTAACTCTCCAAATGGATGTTTTGTTTATTATTGCTTTATTGTACGGGGAGACGTGTGTGTGTGTCATGAACAACCGCTCAGACTGAGTCCACGGCCTATTCTAGCACTAAACATTACAAACAAACAAAATAGTCAGACGTTGACCTGCAGTGACTTCCTATCAGTTGGTTTGTATCCACAGCCGTAAATGATTACTCGACAAACCCTTTCTGGCCGATTCTACCTTTTACTGTTCCCATTGAAGATCTAAATTACTCGCCAGGACTTATCCTTCTACCCGACACTACCTTCTCTTCCCTTTCTGTTTGCCGCCTTTCCTCATCTCATGCGCCGTCTCCAGGTGCCGGAACACCTCATTCCGCGTATCAAACTCGGCGTCGCACACGCTGCACGCATTCACCTCCGCACTAACCTTGGCCTTTGCCTTCGACTTCGTTCCCCTCTCTGTGTTACTACTCTCTGTGGTGCTGCCACAGATGTTCTCAGTCGTCGCTTTGGCGCCCTTGGCGGCCCGCCTGCCCTTTTTCTTTTTTTGAGGTTTCTATATTGTGGTGGTTTGAGTAGTAGAATGGTCAGTTAAACCCTTATTTATTTGTAGTCGAATGCACCTGTCCTGAATATATAGGTTCACCGACTTCGCGGAAGTAGAAAATAGGGCATACGTGGATATGTATAACTAGGGCAAACGTAGATATGTATAACTAGGGCAAACGTAGATGTGTATAAATAGGGCAAACGTAGATATGTTTAACAGGGCAAACGTATATATGTATGAATAGGACAAACGTGGGCAAGTGACGCCCACCAGCACTGTTATGGTGCTCTATGACACACAAACTGGTGCATGTGTTGCATTCTCCTAACACTCTCACAAGATAACATACTTGTGGCGATTACCAGTGCAATGAATATCACACAACGTAGCAATGAATATCAGACAACGTGGCTATAGTGCACCCTTCACGCGTACAACTAACATTGAAGGGACCATACGATTACTACCAGTGCAATGAATATCAGACAACGTGGCTATAGTGCACCCTTCACGCGCACAACTGGGACCATACGATTACTACCAGAGCAATGAATATCAGACAACGTATCAATGCATATCAGACAACGTGGCTATAGTGCACCCTTCACGCGCACAACTGGGACCATACGATTACTACCAGTGCAATGAATATCAGACAACGTATCAATGTATATCAGACAACATAGCTATAGTGCACCCTTCACGCGTACAACTAACATTGAAGGAACCATACGTACAACTAACATTACAGGGACCGTACCTCATCGTCGGATTCGTTGTTCCTGACGTCCAACGCGTCTAGTGCAGCCTGCAGCGCCACATCGTCTACGGTCTCTCCGCCGTGCCTGTTTATGATTAAAGCGTAGAACGGTGAGCCTACAACCATCGGCATGCCGTTGCCCGCACACGTACTGTGAACAGGTCTGTCGAGCAAGTGTGCAGAAGATGCTTCATGTGATGGCGTGCGGCTGTTGAGTGGCCCTGGAACACCCTGCGCAAAACTGAGGAGACGTACGTACTTCGACTAACAATGGGGCAGCTAACAGAGAAACGTACCCCAACGCACACACACCGCAAATCACACACCACACACTACACTCATCACACACACCACACACCACACATCACACATCACACACCACACACCACACACCACACACCACACACCACACACACCACACCACACACCCACACCACACACCACACACCACACACCACACACCACACACCACACACCACACACCACACACATCACACCACCAACACCACACACCACACGCTACACACCACACACCATACACCACACACCACACACTACACACTACACACCACACACTCCACACCACACACTACACACCACACACCACACACCACACACCACACACCACACACCACACACCACACACCACACATCACACACCACATACCACACACCACACACCACACACCACACTCATCACTCACACCACACATCACACACCACACACCACACACCACACACCACACACTACATACCACACACCACACAACGCACACCTCACACGCACACGTGTGGGCTGACGAGCAGCTTTCAAGACACAACAGACAACACATCGGCTTAAGCTGAGGTCGATAGGGTGGGTACTCAGACAAATGCTAGGCTGAAGTCGTACCAGCTATGCACTCTACCACGTGTAAGCCATAGACCTCGATATATAGCGTGAGAGAGACATGTTAATTCGTATCACGTAAGGCACCCCCCCCACACACACGTTTCTAAGAGGCGGTTCTCTCTACCAGCGGTTGGGCTATCTAAGCTCGCCCGCACGCTGTAGGTACACACACCCATCCGGACCCCTGACACGATCAGTATGACACAGACACAACAACAAATAAATGCAACATGTACGCTATCATACTATAGAACAGGCTTATCCAAACCCCACAGAAGCAATAGCCCACCTACACCCACACCCACACCCACACCTGTTGATGTTCTTCTTCTTCTTCTTCTTGCCTTTCGCGGGTGTCGCATAGGCCAGGGCCTTTCCCTCGCACCCACTAGCCTCTTTGTCCGCCAAAGCCCCACCACTTTCTGGCTCGCCTATCCTGTCGTCATCGCTCACGTGGTTGGTATTGAGGTCACTTGGCTGTGTGTTTACATCGCCACACTGTGCTGGTCCGTCGTTAGTCTCATCGGCCAATGGGAGTGTGTGTGCGTCATCCACTATGGGAAAGGGCGATGCCGCACCGGATACACTGCGATAGGAACAAAAACCACGAACGAGACCAACTTAGTTTTTACAACACACAACCAAACCCCCGGATACAGACAGTTGCAGACCTATGCTAGCACGTTGAATGAGACAAGTTGTTTTCTTGAGGCATGAGAATCTTGTGCGAGTTACCCAATGACCTGCACTCGCACTCGTCAAATACAACCCACCAGCGTACACAGCTCAGCACAAAGTCGGCCTGTCGAGAGCTCTCCACACATACACATACAAGGCCAGATGTACCACACATGGGACCACGAATGCACTTACCTGGCAGACCCATTCGCCTCGGTATAAGTATCACTGTCGCTGAGTAGGTCGTCATCCAGTTCCAACTCTTGCCTCAACGCCTCCACCTTGCGCATGTGTTTCTTGGTGGTGTTGTGATGCCTGAGCGCTTTCTTGGTGTTGAATATTTTGACGCAGGCCACACAGGCTAACTCGAACTCGGCGTCGACCAGTCTGTACAACCATGCACGCACATGACAGCTTTAGCTAACATTTTAGAATGCATCGCAGACTATCGTTCTCGTGTATAGGTCTCAAGCTCTGTACCGGTCTGTGACCATGAGCACGCAGGACAGGTTCTTGTAGCTAACATTTTAAAATCCATGTATGTATATATATATATATATATATATATATATATATATATATATATATATATATATAAATATATATATATATATATATATATATATATATATATATATATATATATATATATATATATATATATATATATATATATATATATATATATATATATATATATA
>NW_014038616.1:7753-9954 GCF_001186125.1 Sphaeroforma arctica JP610 | reverse complement strand
TATAAAACACGCACACAAAGCATGTTTGTCGACGGAATCCAACATATTCACACATTCGCCGATATTTACCAATTTTTGCGGATACATATGCTCGAACTCAGTACATTTCGGACCACTCACACGTATGTCTATATCCACACGGGGGTCTACAGAAAGAATCAGCGTGGTCTAAACGGCGGTAAAGATTTTGCACCTGATTACTTGGAGACCATCTACAATGCCATCAGAGACGACGAGATCATCATGCCAGACGAGCAGGTGAGTCAACAATACCGTCGTAAGTATTTCATATGCATACCCCCCCCCCCCAACCACACACACGTATATATATACACATAAGGATCGATCTCACGGTACGTATATATGCATATGCCACATATCTGAACATGGTATGTTCCTACAACTCATGATATACTAACACATCACATCTATCTACCCCATCAGGAGGGGGCGGCATACGAGAATTATCAGTGGGCACAGATCTTGTCTCGGTCGGAGAAGCCCATGTACGGCAGCTACATCAGCGCTAACAGTCGCAGTGACTTTGACAGAGATGTGTTCCTGATTGTGTGGAAGCCAGTCATTGCGGCGGTCAAGTATATCTTCGACACGGCCACTACCGATACTTTGGTGCAGAGGGTGAGTGGTGGGGTGCGTGTGTATGTATTACCACCGATACTTTGGTGCAGAGGGTGAGTGTTGGGGTGCGTGTGTATGTGGGATGGTACAACAACTGCTGTAGTAGAGAGTATTAGTTGGACGTGTAGTCTATGTTAAAGTACTTGTATGAGTATGGTTGAATGACAGCGATGTGTTGCTGATAGTAAGGAAGTCGGTATACATCGGCGCGTTGAAGTGTATCTTTGACACTGACACCACAGATACACTTGTACCGAAGGAAATATCGTCGTGCACGTGATGGGGGAGGATAGTATTGTGCCGGACGTGTCCATGTGTTTATTATGCAGTCGGTTGTGCGTGTGTATAGTATATATCTCACGTCGTGACTCACTCATAGCTGACATATTTAGTTAGTGCAGTTTTTGACATTCCTTTCACTAATATGACCCAGGCACATCATGAATCATATGTCATCCTCTGGATGATGAGCGTGAAACAATAGCGTGCACGCACACATACTCACATGTTGCCCATGCGTTCGAGATAGGTGTTATATTCCCGTCGAACAGAGTGTGTCTTATTTGTCTTATCTGGTGCATGTCACTGTACCGACCAGCGATCACTTGACTTAACTGTTTTGTGTTCGGCTTAAGTCCTACTTACAGTACTCGTGTAGCGTGCGAGTTTCGCCATAGGGTATCATCTGTCTCGTTTTCGATCGGCCCTGACTTAACACTGTCCTAAAAAGACAGGTGCAGCCTACTCATGATTATTATTTGCCTTGGATTTCCCCCCAAACAGGCTATCAATGGGTTCCAGAAGTCGACAACGCTGGCGGCGTCGTATGGGCTGAGTGAAGTGGTGGATAAGATGGTTATCAGTCTAACCAACTTCACGTCGTTGCTGGCCAGTGATGATGCGGCGAAAGGGTATGAATGGGCGACTCTATTCTTGCGCGCACGCACAGACATGCAAATGGTTGGTGGTTATGGGTCATGGGTCATGGGTTATGGTTATGGGTTATGGTTTATGGTATATGGTTTGGGGATTCTGGTTTATATTTATGGTTTATACATTCTGGTTTATGGTTATGGTTTATGGTTCATAGGTTATGGTTATGGTTCATGGTTTATGGGATATGGTTTATGGGATATGGTTTCTGGTTTCTGGTATATAGTTTATGGATTTCGGTTTGATTCATACGCATCTTGCATGGATGTATGGGAGTAGACTTTCTCGTTTGCATCCCCGTATGCGTGCTAAAATGCTGTTTGAGCTATTGATGAAAAGCACAGGAATTCGCAACAATATGATAAGCTCGCACTATTCTTTCCTTGTATGTCGTTATATGTATGTATAGATACGATATTTAATTATCAACGGTATTTGCCTTGCTATACATCTAATATCTTATTTTCGGTAAGGAAGCACAGGAGTTCGCAATATTAGCATACTTGCGCGTTATTCTTTCCTGACATGTCGTTAAAGGTACACACATACACACACACACACACACACGCACACACACACACACACACACACACACACACACACACACACACACACACACACACACACAC
>NW_014038616.1:2921-3849 GCF_001186125.1 Sphaeroforma arctica JP610 | reverse complement strand
GGTAGTAGTTAGTTGTAGACTAGTGTTACTTGTACTCATATATATATATATATATATATATATACGTGTAGAGACACTCTATAGTGTGTGTAGGTGTGGACGCTTTACATACAATAAACGTAAACGGATACATGTCAGCCTTTATATTTGGTACATGTAAATGATTAACACGTGCCTTCAAACACGTCGTATGTCTCGGCATGTTTACCCACATGTTTAGGAGTGTCTAAACATACATACACACTCAGATCATAGCTTAAAGATTTCGCCGCCGAGGTTTTTACACGCGGTTGAGTACGCATTCGTACTCGGGCAGAGTGAAACGCATTCAATTGAAGCGTACCATACACGAGCAGTTTGTGGAGAAGTGAATGAGAACTCGTCTGTAGGGAACTCTAAACACGTTCCTCACTTCCCACACAGCCACAATTCCTGCTCACTCATTCCTTATGATGGTACCAGCAATGCATTACAACCACGGTTTCCACCATCTTACACCCTAACCCTGAACATAAACCCTAAACCCTAAATCTTAGACTCTCAATCCAAAACTAGTAGTACAATACAGCCATTGTTGTTACTTATAAGACCCCTTTCGCATCACACACAAACAGCAAACAGTGGTAGAGAACCATCTCTCGGAGGCATCCTTCATGCCTTCTCTGCGCTGCGCCAATCGCTGTGTGCTGGTGAGCTATCCGCAGGTACACACAAGCGCTCAGGCCCATACGGCCCAACACCAAAGTCCCAGTACACCCAAACTCAAGGCACAAGGACCAGCACAGGCAAATGCGCAAGCACACGGAGACGCGAATATGCACACGTACGCACAAGCACTGTCACACACTCCCCAGACGCCGCCCGCAACGCCTGGCAGAGAGGAGAATACATCCAGCACGAACTTGCTGTCGCATAAGGTAGGGTTGCC
>NW_014038616.1:0-2436 GCF_001186125.1 Sphaeroforma arctica JP610 | reverse complement strand
CGTCGTCGTCGTCGATAAGGTAAGGGTTAGGTCGTACTATATATATATATATATATATATATGTATGTATGTATGTATGTATGTATGTATGAATGTATATATATTTGTATGTATGTATGTATGCATGCATGCATGCATGTATGTATATATATATATCGATCTCACTGAGCTCATAAATATTTTCCATAGCCCGTGCTAACTTCATAGATACACTCGCAGGATAATACCGACACTAGTAATCTGTGGACGTACAAGAACATGGGGATGGATGTCTCCAACTCCGATCTTCGGGATGTTGGTCAAGGGAAGGTCAATGTCAATGTAGAACGCCACAGATCGAACAGAGAGAAACGGCGCCCACAATTGGACTCAGCGCAGGCTGAACGTACAGCCAGGCTCACCGGGTGTGGATATATACGACATAGAACCCACATGTACATGTGTGTCATATGAATATACGTGTGTCTTGTACCGTGTGTGTACATAGCAAGCCGGTATGGGATGCAATCGGTATCATGTATATGCGTAGGTATATGTATATGTACATGTATGGATTGTAGAATGCCAGAGTTCAAAAAGAACGAGTAACAACATCCGCAGACCCTGTCACAGCATGTTATCTGCAAGGTGCACACAAGTCAAGTCACTTTTGTAGTTCAAACGAAGGCAATTGTCGCTGTGAGCCTTCAGACCACCCAGTCATATCCTATTCTTTACCTCGTATACATCTGCGTACACACGCTTACTTTATGGTCTAATCTAATGCGACCACTCATCTGTACTATATATTCTAATTCATCTTTACGTTATGTTCTAATCCATTGCGACCACTCATCTGTTTCGTACTACACACTGTGTGGCACAGCCTGTTGTTCGCCATGTGCACACAAGTGCCAGATGTAGTGCAAACGGCAAATGCCAAGAACGAGCTAGCCACCACTTCACTCAACGAATGGGATCACTTCTGGAAGCCGCTTCTGGTGTGTATATGTATCCTGACGCTGTTAGATGTCTACATAGCCTGGTTTAAATGACTCTTGTATAACATGGTTTATATGACTCCTACATAGCCTGGTTTAAATACCTCTTGTATAACATGGTTTAAATGACTCTGGCATAGCCTGGTTTAAATGCCTCTTGTATAACATGGGTTAAATGACTCCGGCGTAGCCTAATGACTCTTGTATAATCTGGCTCAAATGACTCCTGTATACGACTCATGCAAAACCTGGTCTAGATCTGTTCAGTATTACCTGGTTTAGCCGTCTGTATAAGCCTTCTGATTTTATTGAGTATTTATCTGTCTACACTTTGGTGTTCAGGTGCTGAATTAAATGTCGTTGTGTGTGTGCTGTGCTGCGAGTGCCGGTTATATAGTGCCAATCGCTGAGTGGACAAGTGAACTGGTTACCCACTCCTCTCAGTGTGCGATACTACCACTTGAAGCTAGTGCGGGTGAATTATCGTACCACCTGCGCAGGGTTAGACACATTCATGAGTTGTTCTTGAGCGTATCTGGAACTGTGAAGCTGAGTGTCGTATGTACATGATTATTGCTGGTAAAAACCCTGTAAAAACGCACGATGATACGTGGAGATAGGCTTTTTGTGAGTGCATATCGGCATGCCATGTCATGTACATATGCGTGCGTGTGTGTGATAGCTAGCCGTCACACGACTGTCTGTTCGTGTAAGTACCTACAGGTGGGCCATCTACGGATGACTGTGCGAGGTCTTAGTCTTAGAGGTATAGGCATGAGAGGTATAGGCATGAGAGGTATAGGCATAAGAGGTATAGGCATATCACACGCACATTGCGAGGTGCCACGCTTGCCTTTATCAGTACGATATCCTTCTTTCGCACGTTTCATACAATCTCGATCATAGGTTACTATCCTTACTTGCCACAGCCTGTCCACTCGTTTGTACATGGACTGCTGGGTGAATGGTACTACATCTCCTCTGATCCCTCCTCTGTCGCATCGCTCTCTTCAAGTACATCACACCCCGGCCATTCGTGCCTCACCACATGCACTCATACCTACCACGCGCGTGCCAATTCCTACTCTGTTGTGTGCTGTGGATCTTTCCGTTCATTTACAATATTACATCTGCAGCACGCCAGAGGTACTCGTATACCCTCACGCTCTCTTCACACACTTCTCTAATGTTTGCTGAATGACATATCAACCTAGGCACCGACAGCTATCGCATCTACTCAGAAACACCATTCATATATGCTCTACACCTGCCCTTGCAACTGCTTTTTCAGTGTGTACTGTGTGAGTTCTGCTGCCATCCCGCCAGAGAGGTACGAACGAATGCCGTGACTCAGCTACAAAGGGCGCTATGCATCCCAGCACTCACCACCATGACGGTATGTATGTATGTATATTTACGACAATTTAGATATAATTTGAATGTGTATAAGCTTGAA
>NW_014038617.1:8827-9960 GCF_001186125.1 Sphaeroforma arctica JP610 | reverse complement strand
AATAAACAAGAACTTCATCATTTTCCTCCCGAACATGATGGATCGATTCCTTTATTGTGACATAAAAAATCACACTCGAAAGTACTTTTGAAACGATGCACGTCAACTGAGTACTTCAAGTAGAAAGCACATTCATAAAAGTCACCAACATACCCAAGCGGTACACGGGTTGATGGATACGCCCAAAGCGGGCCATACGTATTCTTACAGGCATTTTACTCGATTTCTATGGAACAATGGGTTCTTCTGTACGCTTAATCCTGTGACGCGGAAATAAGCTATATTATTCTCTGCTTATGGGAACACTAATAACATATGTACACGCATACAGACGAACAGTTATAAGATATTGTAATATAATTAAAATTATGTAAAACATCGAGTTCGTCGGCGCACCGACAATACATGAGCTTTCAAAGATGGTATGTGTCTTAGGCATCATGGCTAGAAGTTCGGTACAGTTGTTTGTCATCACTTTCTATCTGAGGCATTTTGTATCCACCTGACCGCAGCGCACGTTATCACGTCTTGATCACAATGATGTATTTATGTAAATAATATATCGCCTGTACTACTATCTTCACGGTAAGGAGACGAGCCTGATCATCCATATTATAATATAGCTACTATACCAATACACGCGTATATATATATATATTAAATAAATATATTTGTATATGTATATATACATATAAAAGTAAATACATCACCTAACTCAAAACAAATCGATAAATACATACAAATTTATTCCAATAATGGCTGTCGAGTTAGCACTACACGTGCAGAGGAAGTTTGCTGTTGGCAACGACGCCTCCACATACCTATTCGATCTTGCGGGAAATACTGCAGGCACTGTTATCGCTGCGAGCGCATCCAATCACTCGATAAAAATTTACAGCGCCACTGATTTATCTATACTTGCGGAATTAAAGGGTACGTACCTTTTTTGTATTATGTCATAAATTTGCACGTTATAATAGTGTAATATCGGATAATTTATTGACATTGTCTATTTAACTTCAATATGTATGGTCGTTCACAATCTATCTATATCCATAAAAGAAAGTATTCCATGTATACATGTATTATATTGTTTTATATATATATATATATATATATATATATATATATAT
>NW_014038617.1:0-8762 GCF_001186125.1 Sphaeroforma arctica JP610 | reverse complement strand
GTGTGTGTGTGTGTGTGTGTGTGTGTGTACATGTGTGTGTGGGTGGGTGGGTGTATGTGTGTGTATGTGTGTGTGTGCGTGTGTGTGTGTGTGTTTCATTTTGTATGTGTGTGTGTCAGTATGTGTTTGTGTATGTGTGAATGTGCGTGTGTGATTATGTGTGTGTGAGTGTGGGTTTGGGTGTAGTTGTGTATATATATGTTTGTATACATATATCTTTGTGTGTGTATATACTTATATATGTATTCTGTTCTTGATCTCTTTGTTTACCTTTACATTTATCCGTTCGCTTTAATCATGAAGGTTAGACTCTGATGGACGTCGCGCTCTTGACGACAACGTTGTCATGTTGCTACCATTTTTTTCTGTCTGATATAGTACGACTTGCCGTGGTTTTGCCTTTCATGCTAAAGACCTCTATACTTGTAGCACTGACCTATGCAGAGACTGAGTGTTCTAGGTCCAAGTTGTTTACAAATTATTGTATATCTGGTATCGTAGACTTAATGCTTTCCCTCGCTTTTTAAACCTAGTTGTATGTGATCGGCTGACTGTAGGAGTTGGCTCACGGTACCTCTCCGAAACGAAAGTTTGAAGAACTCGTTGTTGTTACGCCACCCTCGCTGACTACTCACTTTTTTGTCAATTGACGATCATTTATATCCCCAACCGAGTAGGCTATCGCGTAGTACAAATTATGATACGGTGTATGTACAAGTACATTTGGTAACTCTGTTGCAATCATATATACAAACACATACATACGCATCGTTGCACAGGGCACAAGGAGCGTATATCGGGCATCAAGTTCTCGTCACGGAATGATGACATACTGTACTCGTGCTCTATGGATGGTGCATTCTGTCAGTGGAGTATCAGTAGTGGGAAACGAGTGATTTTATACAACGCTGGCAAGAACCTGTAAGTGTATGCCGAAACATGAATGTGTTAAGCTGGCTCATTGTGTTCGATAAATACGCGTTTGTCTCTGATCTATTGTGTGGGCTTTGTTTGCTTGTACGTTTGTGTCTGATTGCATAGTCTAGATGCTCGATACGACCTCTTAGGTCGGTACAGTACCGGTAATAAGTAAAGCTTCAGATGTAATCTGCATGCATGACACTGTGTTAAAGATGATAGTATTTCTGGTTTAGTGACGGTGTATATGGAGCCTTATAGTGTGCATACGGTGCATTCTATCAAAAGTAAATATCGAATGATGCTTTCCGAGAAAAAGCAATTTATGTTTCTCGGCTATATTCCTTAGAGAGAATACTTGACGCGAGCGCTATGCCAAACTTTTATAGACATGTATAAGTAGCAGTATTCGTTCCTTACTCTGTACGCACGCCAATCCGCTCGATACCTGCAGCGCAAAGCACCTCATCAAGGAGGTGGCCATGTCAGGCCAGTGAAGCAAGGGATACTGTACTCACTAGTGTACTACACAATTAGTGCATGGTCTTCAATAAGTACCATAAGATTTTATCTATTTGGCTATCCGTTTTGCTTTAATCCTGCCCCTGTAGTATCCGCTCTATCAAACGTGTACGTCTTAATCAAACGCTTGCACGGCGAAGTGTCTGACACGGTGTAGCCGTAGACAGTGTATTACCGCATCGAAGTTGTTGTCCACTTTAACACCCGATACTTTAATCCTCCCAGGCCTCTGACGAGCTTCGATGTCAACTGTACCGAAACTCTCGCTTGCCTTGGAACAGAGTTCATAGACCACGAGGCCAAGCTTCTTTTCATAGATCTGACCACTGCGGGATCTGGCAGGTTTGTAGATCGTTCCACCACAGCCTTTCTTTTTCTTTAAACTGACTAGGGTGTGTATGTAGGTGTTTTTTGGCTGGTCGCTGTGTAGGGGACGCGTTACTTGCTTGTCGCGCTATGAATGCTCTTGCGTATATCTATCATGGCTGTGCCCAGGTAGATGCATGTGAACTAATGTTCATTATCCTTAATCGTTAATATTCTGCCTCTGCTGTCATAGGTTAGTCGCCACATATGACAACGTGCACAATGACGACATCACATGCATACACTTCCACCCGATCACACCGACGGCTTTACTAAGCGGATCTACCGATGGGACCGTTTCACATATCGATCTCTCCTCCGCACCCGATTCGAATGAGGTAGATACAAATCAAGAATTAGTCTGTAGTTTTGTAGCGTTTGACATTTGTTATCAAATTTGCAGGTGGGCATAGTGCGGTAGTGTAGAACAGCTGTGCTACTGTGCGTATATGGCATACTTGTGGTGTTTTCTGGTGTCTTTGTTATTTTTTTTTCCTGCCCAAGGCTTTCTGCTTACTTTCTGTGTGATGAAAACTATGTGAGAGTTGTCGTCCAGATTACTGAGAAATACAGGAATATCACCAGACAAGGATCAAAGACATAATTATTATTACCTTTCAATAATTAGATTGGGCGCTGCTTACCGGTGGGGCTACACAACCGTGCTGCTTTACGCGCTCAACTTGGTATACCCGAGGGCGTGAGATAGTGTTTATATATGCGGTATGAATTAGAGAGATAGTTGTGGGTGCACTCTCTCCCTGACCACACTGCCGTACGTCCATAGGACGATTGTTTACTCTTAACACTCAATACAGAATCCTCGGTTGCCAGCATTGGGTTTTTTGGCCCTGTTTCGCAATATATCTACGCAACTACGCATATAGAGTCGCTGTATGTATGGGAAATCAACGAGGGCACACAACTGGTACAACTCAACGACGTCAGACAAACGACCAGGAATAGCCCCATACCTGTACAAATAGATTATATAGTAGATGTGGTGTATCACGCCTCGTCACAGAGACTCTTCTTGGTAGGTGACTAGCCGTAACTGCAAATTTTATTTATTTTTTGACAGCTTGTTAAGCGATTGTATTTACACTCCATATCCACGACCACCCTGGCTCAACTCACCACACAACCAATTATGTATGAGTGACTGAGATGGGTGGTTGTTTCTGTTTCGTTGCCACAATTTAGTTGTGCGCAGTAGAGCTCTACAGAATGTATGATCTAGCACCTGCTTATCATGTGTCATAAAAAAAATCACAGGTTGCTGGGACATTCGATGGAAACATTGTTATGCTACATATCAATAGAGATAGCTTAGACTTAGTGGCTACGATGCCAAAAGCTCACAACGAGATGGTACGGTGCTCGTTCTGGAATACGGGTGTAGACCATGTCTTCACCGGTGATGAAGATGCGGTCCTGTGTAAATGGGGTCCTCCACTTCCCCCGGCACCAGTAGATTCTAACCCTGAGGCCGACCACAAGGTGAGAATATACGCTTTTAGGTTGGGTTTCCCATGCATAGCTGAGAGCGGCTATCATATATAGAGCCAGATGGACTACGATATTTTTTCCACTGGAATTATCACTGTTAGCGATGGCTATGAATTTGTGTACGCCGGCACCGCGTCCATATTTGCTGCGACCATTGTGCGTGCCTGCACAGTAAACATGGTGCTGTGTGCGTATCCGTTGCGAATTCGAGTATGCTTTAAGTGTTGCCTGTATCTTGTACATATGATCGGCTTCCCGAAATGATTGAGTTGTACTTCGAAGGCTTGCTCTGTTATGGTTTTTACTTTTCATTTCGGTAGTCATTTTTATTCATACCCTCGTGCTATACGCTACCTTCGTGTCGTATGCAGATCAAAACAGTTACCGACAGCAGAGGCGCGCAGAAACGAGTAGCACCATACTAAAATGGTCTTATGGCGGCCAATTTTTTCGCTGGGTCAATTTGTCTGCTGATTATCGGTGCTTCAGTAGTAAATTAGTACATCAATTAAGTTCTCTGATCTTTCGTCGGCAATCTCGCGTACTGTTATTTGCTCTCGGTATACGGGCTCTGTGATTTCACTTATTTGCGCCTATGCAATCTGAATTCTCGATATTTATCAATAGCGTAAAATCGTTATGCACGGAATACTACCATCGATAAAAACAAACCAACGGCCCGAGTTTAGTGTTCTGTACTACCTGAATTGGGAAGTGCAATATCGATCTTTTAGACAAGCAGAAAAGTTGCCCATTTAATCTTAACGTGTGGTAAAATATAAATTATGTAGCGCCTGCTAGTCGCCAGCTCCACACCGGACATTGTATAATTAAGATTTATTGACTTACATTTACAGCATGGTTTCTAAAATAGCTGAAGGGACTGTATTTCTACGTGTACTGTCTCTTCTCTTCGTCGCCGTATTCAGGGGACTTTGGCACACATGCGTGAGCATAACTGCAATATCGTCTATTTCAGATGACATGAGTTTAACATTACTAGATTTGTGTATTGGCAGTTTTGGTGCTGACCAACTACCGCAGGATTCGGTCCTGATTCTCATAAGCTCTGGTTCGGTTTGCATACAGAATTCGTACACCCTATTTTGTCGCTTAAGGTTGCTGACATGTTTCTTATTAGTGTTTAAGATTGCATCTGCGACTGTGCCATAGGCCAACAACCATGCAGTTGCATCATTATTTGTGAGTTTCTTCTCTCGTGAGACCAGACTATATCCCGTGTGTGTGGTGTCATTTGACCCAAATAGATCTGCATATTTGCGGTCGCATACGCATTCGGTCGAAAGATTGCTACATATAATACATATGCGTTTGTATGCACAACCGAGGCGTGTCGTCAATGCCTGCAGGAGGGCCTGAGTTGTACAGAGGGTTGAATGAGAAAAAGTAAGTTTTCGATAGCACAGATTTGATAGTTTTCTCGGGGATGCCGCTCTACAGCTTCAATCACCAGCGCTGCTAATACGAACGAGCACCTCGCACCAAGCAGAACTCAAAACGATACTGCTCCTGTTACCGAACGCGTAAATTGAATACAAAATGTTCAAATACACACTAAACCGTACCTGTCCGCCGCAAATAAGCATTTCTCTGGTAATGCCCACCCGCTTATGTGTTTGAACCATCCGCTTGAATTGCGATTTTTCTTTTTCCCCTTCAATCTCTCCGACGTCGAAGTTCACCAAGAATTCTACTTGGTCCACAATCATGTGCAACATTTTGGACAGCTTCAATCCTTGTAGCGACATGCTGCCGAATAGTATTTTGGTCTCCGGTCTAAGTGTAAATAGTGCCTGATAGAATTTATCTGAGAATTCTAAGAGAGGAAAGCAGTCCTGGGAATCGCGAGGTGTACACACACATCTCCATGATGCCCTGGAAAAATCAAAAGAGTATACGTGCAATTAATTTCGACGGGATTTTGCCTCGATTATTTTTCTTCCGCAAAAGTGGACGAAGAGGTATACAGTCACCACTTTTTCACACTAGCAAAATACGTGTCGTTCAAGGAATACAAAACAATTGTAAGGAATATGGTGCGTTGCCTTACCTTACTAAAGCGCAATCTTCGTGCATTAGACCGACTGAGAAATGTCGACCAACGTCATGCCTTTTCTTCCGAAGTTGTTTGTTCATAATTTTATGCACGAAACGCTCAAGATTAGCTATCCTGTAAGGCCGGGGGGTTTTTTCCGAGAGAAGTGAAGGTTGAGGTGATTGGTTCGTTTCTTGACCTGAAGAACTTCTTAATTTTCGCTTTTCATTCAGTAGCAGCTTTCTCTGTATTTTCAAGTCAATGTTTCTTTGAAACAATGCTTCTTTAGAATATTTTTCAACTTGCACATGGTTCTTGAATGATATTTTATCTTTTTGTATTGTATCGTATGTCTGTTGTGGGACAAGGTTAGAGGCCGAACGTATATCAGGCACCGGTAAGATGACCTCCGCAGGTGATTCTAGCATGGTGTCAATAATCAATACGGCCGAAGGTAGCATGCTCGATAGGTTACTGCATAGGTTCTGGCCGACGAATCCGCCAGTGTACGATATAAAAAAATTGGAATATGATGAACAATTCAACACCACTATCTATTATAAATATATGTATCGATGTGTGAGCGATATTTTTATTATTATTAAATTGTTGTAAATATTTGTTTGTTTTTGTTTTTGTTATTTTTTTAAAAAGCAAAAATGATTTCCGCGTTGCCTTTTTTTAGGATTTAAAATTTTTCTGTTTTGTGATTGTGTTTTTTTTTAAAGACACAAAAAGCCTTGACATTTGATTCAGGCATTCGCCATTCAGCCGCAACGCAAGCCCGCAACTCACTCAACTGGCAACACATAATAACAAGAGAAGGCAAGAGCACACGAAAGAGGAAATTAGCATTTTCTGTCGCAATGGTACTCTATCTATATGACTGTGTGGAACACTCGAAGTCGGAACAGATCCTGCCAACCTGACTGGGAAAACTACGGAGGCTAGTAGCTATTCCCGTTGATCGACACAAATTCCCGTTTTAAATCGCCAAAACGTCCAGTTGGCCGCACGGTTGCCGAAGCATTCGAAGTTTCGAACCCAACCAAATGGCAAATGCGTGGAATTTTTGTAGTTTGAAGGCCCCTGGGTTGTGAGTATGTCCAGAATACTGATTTTTAAAGTGAATATAGGAGAGGCGCTTTAAAGTTAAAACTTGAAAGTTGAAAGGCAATCACAAACTGCGTATTTCAATTTGCATTTGTTGGTATTTATCTATTTTATTACTCTAAAATCTAAACGGTTAAAATATTTATTTAACAGAAAGTCTGACTGTCTGAAGTCAGTCGGAACTCTGAAGTTCTACTTCTGATACATGATAGTCACTGTCACTCTCCGTCACTGTACTCTGTCCTCTGACCTCTGATGTGAGTCTGCATTTCTGAACTGAGAACTCTGAACATATTTGAAGATTTATTTATTATTATGAATCTTCTAAGCTGTTAATGGTTCAGCCAATTATAACTTGCTGGTTTTAAAATTGAAGAAATTGTTTCTTCTCTTTTTTTAAATAAAACGCAACAAACCATATCTCTTCCGTCTCCGAATCAGTAATCAGAGTATCCGACCCATAGGCTGAAATATAAATGAAATGTTCCACTTTCGCCCATTTAATACTCCGTACAAAATATGAAAAGGCCTTTGCAGCATCGATTTGTTTTTGAGAAAAAAAATACGGTAGAGATTTTTTTCTGATTTCTGTCAGGGGCAGAAGTTTTTGTTGTTGTTTTAAACATAACAAAACAGTACATTCCGTAAAATAAAACGTGATGGAATGTGCTTGTTTTGGTTTGTTTCTACTCTTTCTCTTTGTTTTGAAAAACCAATACAGTGATTACTATAAATTTACAATCTGAAGTAAATTGTTCAATTTTCAGAAAGCTATGAGTAAATATGTGAATATGTTTTACTCTATAAATAATTACTTTATATTGAAAATTCAGCTATGTATTTATGTACACTTCTTGTGTACAGTAAATATTTAATTTACATATGTAATTGTGAAAGAAAACCCTAAAACTCTAAACCCTAAACCCTTTTTAAACACATCCTATTGTTGTTGTTTTTTAAATAAAATATGCCTCTTTGTATGTATTACATTCGAAATATGTGCGGATGGCCATTGGCCGGATACAAACATGTTCTGTATTTTTATTTATATATTGATTATATTTTACAGAATATATATTAGTACCATATTTAGGAATTAAGAGGCTATGATTTATACCATTTTATAGGTCATAAAACAAAGGAATGTCACTCTCATACACTGCTCAATGTGCTTACTACTCACTTCAGTCACAGTCTTTACAGTGCAATTAAATTCTATATTTTTATAACAATAAATAACCAATAGTTGTCACGACTGAGAGTCTGTCTCAGTCTCGACTCTCGAGTTCTCGACTCTCGCATAGTCTGATCACTCTAAACTCTGAACTCTGAAGGCTGAAGACTCAAGACTCAAGACTCAAGACCCCAGGGTCCAGGCAAGAACACTTAGACTCTGCTCTGGGAGTTTGGGGTCTGCCCCAGAGTCAGGCATAAGACTGAAGTCAGTGAAGTCTCAGACAACTCTGACTTCAGAAATTCAGAACTGAGAACGACCATAAGTTTGAAGTTCAGTTCCACAACAGAACTCGACTTTGTCTATACGACACCCGTCACTATAAAATTATTAACGCCAGAGCCCGTTTCCTAAACCGCATCCGGTCCATACGCAAAGGAGGGTCGATATTTATGGGCCCAAGTAAGGCGACTTTGTCCCAAGTACCGAACTATTAAGCGTATACACTTGGCAAAAAATAAATATCGATGCAACAGTCAAGTATCTGTTTTCGGTACATAATCTACACGGCTACACCACCTATCACCTGAAATAGAATACAACTCCTCAGACTAAAGAGTGACAATGTTCTGTTAACCCTGCGAGCGTGAATTCGTGGATCCATACTTCTGAATATTATACAAAAAAAATCGTTCCACAGCCTTCCAAATTATACAAGAAGAAAAGAAGGCCATGCAAAATATGATCGTTTGGTTTGCACAATTGCACTGTAGTTCAACATGTTGAATTTGGGTTTGTCCCGTTCTGTTGTAAATTTCAAGTCCCAGGGATTTTGTCCTGTTCTGTGATTGCATCAAAGAATACACAAACTGAATTTTTTTTTATACTGAAATATGAAGAAGGCACTCAGGACTCAGAGTCGCTGAAAATGATTCTCAGATTCTGAGAGTTAGAGTTGACACTTGAGTCTTGACAGCATTGTTTTATTTATTTATCTAAAAACAAAACAAAAACAAAACAAAATATAGCTCTTGAGACTTTAATATATATATATATATATATATATATATATATATATATATATATATATAATATATATATATA
>NW_014038618.1:7485-9967 GCF_001186125.1 Sphaeroforma arctica JP610 | reverse complement strand
CATACATACATACATACATACATACATACATACATACATACATACATACATACATACATACATACATACATACATACATACATACATACATACTTGCATACATACATATATATATATATATAGTATACAACAGTCAGTGGCTCATTTCGTACATTCTTTCAATCACAACCATGCCTTGACAGACGTGAATTGGAAGAGTTGCTACAAGTGCTGGTTTCGTGCGATGTTAAGCTGTTTAAGCATGGCAGCGTGTCTGCATTGCTGCATGTGTTGGAGGTTGTGTGTGCATGTCTGAGGACCGAGGTGCTCGTTACTGATGAAGGTAAGCAGATGTTCATATCTTGTATGTCTCTGTAGATGTGTATATGTAGTTTGAATTGTGTATATGTACTTATTCATCGCTGTAGATGTATATGTAGTTTGTATTGTGTATATGTACTTATTCGTCTCTGTAGATGTGTGTAAATGTACTTATTCGTCTCTGTAGATGTGTGTATATAGAGTTTGTATTGTCTATATTTGTCTGTATAGGTGTCTGTATCTAATGTATGTTTCAACACCTGTGGTTTGTATTGTACTTTCTGGTGCCCACTCGCATCGTATCACTATTAGAACGCCAATAGATAACGTTTTCTGCTCTTCCGTATCATTGCGTATCCGTATTTTGGTATTGTTAACGGGTATTCTGTGTTCTAACGGCATGTACACACATAGTCAGTCTGTCCTATAACGGTTTCCAATACACTACATGCATGCTAATGCACCTACAAGAATCCGTTCATACTCACACCTGAACATACCAATACAAACATAGTATATGTGGACCTACAAGGATACGTTTAAACTCATACATGAACATACCAATACAAACATAGGACATGTGGTTATATAATCCCATACTCACACCTGAACATACCAATACAAACACAGTACATGTGGTTATATAATCCCATACTCACACCTGAACATACCAACACAAACATAGTACATGTGGTCATATAATCCCATGCGCAGTGGTGTAGATATCTCTGAGTCAAGCGCTACCAACCGCAGCACAGTCTCCATGTGGTTGTATTGTGCATCTGTTGTAGCTTACTTCCCTTGCCCTGAACCTTTACTGTGTGGGCCCCATCCCACAGAACCAGACACAGGCCACAGTCTGAGGGCTGAGAACGACGCTACAGCGCACTTCAAGGCAGAGGTAGATAATCTGAAGTCATCGGAGTACAAGATTACCAACCAACCAGGTAGGTAGGAACACGCACACACACACACCAAACACTCAAGCCATACACACACATACACCGATTATACACACACTACACACACTTAACGCACTCAAGCCATATACACACACACAACAGCCATGCACACACTACACACACCAAACACTCAAGTCGTACACACACACAAAATATATGTACACGCTACGACAGAGGTTTGTGAGACAGACACACACACCGAAAGTACACATGCACAGATGTGTCTGTGACTAGTGCATCAAGCAGATATGCACACACCTCAATACAGCAACCGCTGGGCTCTATACACCCACCCCCACACAACGGAACCAAACAGATACTGCCTTTACGGTAACAGCTGACCAAGCAACCAAGTAATCGCAACTACCAACCATTGAATTGTATTTGCAACCACCCCCCACCAAATAGCACTCAGTCCAACGGGATTGGCTGCCATATACTTAAGTAACTACTAACCCACACGCATGGCTACAGTCATCACCACTTGACACTCAGATGGCCGCAATATACACACCTCTCACCAACACACGCCACCACTACACCACTCACACACTTAACTACTTAACCTCTTACCTACTTAAATACTTAACCACTCACCCACTTAAATACTTAACCACTTACCTACTTAAATACTTAACCACTCACCCATTTAAATACTTAGCCACTTACCTATTTAAATACTTAACCACTCACCCACTTAAATACTTAACCGCTTACCTACTTAAATACTTAACCACTCACCCACTCACCCACTCACTCTCCCCCCTGACGCATACGCCTGTGCATGTCTTGCACAGACTACTTCAAACCACCGCACAAGAGTGGTCATCCGCTGCCGCCGCACGAGTACAAGACACGCAACGCCTGCCACGGCTACCAGGACATGGTACGCGCACACGGAGTGCTGGAGTGTGTGTTCAAGATTCTCAAGGTCTTCTCCCCCCCCCGTGTTGGATAGCATCAGCCAGCCCAGGTGAGTGGGTGTCATGTGGTGTAGATTGGTATTGATAAATACACTTCTGTGGCTGTGGATATCGCGTGTGGTAATACATCGGCTGGAAAAAGTGCACTATAAGTGCGGGGGTGCATATCTTAATAGTTCGAAGACTGCGGTTCTGCAGGCTTGAAATGATGTGGCAGCGTGTGTATCTTTGGACGTGTTGCTGAGTGTATGGATGATTGGTTATGAGGCCATACACGTCCGCTCAAGTATATATATA
>NW_014038618.1:0-3775 GCF_001186125.1 Sphaeroforma arctica JP610 | reverse complement strand
TATGAATATATATAGACCCCTGTTATGTACACATACATAGCCATACACTAGTTCAATTGTGTTTACTTTTAATTTAATGTACACATACATTTTCGTACTTTGCTTCAATTGTGTATACGTTTCTCTATCATCTTAACATTCATATCCACACACTACTGACTACCTACGTCCCCTCATGTATGTTAAACTGCATAGACACATACAAACGCCCTTATACACCATACTCACACCAACCAGAAACCAAAACCAATCGTCCATTACACATCCTACCACACAACCCTCTCTCTCACACACACAATTGCACTCGTAGGTACTGTTATGCTACCACACATCCCTCTCTCTCTCACACACACACACACCTTTGCACTCGCAGGTATTGGGCGACACCGCCGCCAACGCGCTCATGTCACTGAAACGCTCCGAAAACGATCCCAATCTCATTGTGATGAAATGGAACCCCACGCGAGACGAGCGTGCGCTGCTGCAGGGCAAGGAGGTGGACAACAACCCGCTCGACGGCATGACGCTGATGTCAGACTCTCTTATTGACCTGAGCATGCCCATGGCCGATGACAGCGCCGACGGCCTGTCGGACATGAGCAGCTCATATGTGTGGAATGGACGTATGTGGGATTGGGGTTTGTTGGGGGGTTTTTTTGCTGGGTTTTGTGTTGGGTCGTGTCGTGCTGGGTTAGGTTTTGTTTTGTTGATTTGGGGTCCTGTTGGGTTGGGTGGGTGGTTTTTGCTGCGCAATTAGTACCAAGCAGCTGAACGCTTGGTTCATGTCTTTATGGGAACATTGTTATATGCACAGGCACTCCCGTGTGGCTACTCGTTTGTGTGTAGAGATAGGTATTCCCGAGACCTCTATATCGCGCTTTACTTCAATTTACAACCTTAATCTTGGTTTAAATTTATCATTAACTTTGTTCTTAACTGTCACCGTGGTTTGACTTTAATTTGAACTTGAAATATCTTTATTTTTAACGTTTAATACTGGCCCACCCACAGCTGAGTGCGCCACCATGTCGCTGCAGGCGATGATCGCCAGTAGTGCAGACACTTGGAAGCGTGCACTGGACTATCTTATCGCCCAGTGGGAGTTGTTCTGTGCCATGTGCCTGGGTCGGCAATACGTTGCCATTCAGGTACATTATCAGTCATACCAATTATGTAGCCATTCAGGCACATACTCAATAGTATCAATTATGTAGCCATTCAGGCACATTCTCACTCATATCCATTATGTAAGTACTATCTGCGTGGCCCACACACTCCACTCACGTGCGTGTACGATTGTCGTCTGCCGATTGATACTGTGCCTTGACTGAACTCAATGACCTATTTCATTGGGCAGCTCAATGGCCTATTCCATTGGGCAGCTCAATGGCCTATTTCATTGGACAGCTCAATGGCCTATTTCATTGGGCAGCTCAATGGCCTATTCCATTGGGCAGCTCAATGGCCTATTTCATTGGACAGCTCAATGGCCTACTTCATTGGACAGCTCAATGGCCTATTTCTTTGGACAGCTCAATGGCCTATTTCTTTGGGCAGCTCAATGGCCTATTCCATTGAGTAGCTCAATGGCTTATTCCATTGGGCAGCTGGCGAATGGATATACTTGGCAATGAACTGCACATATCGCGCCCATTCGGCTGGTGTTCGTTTTCGGTTTTGATGAAAGCCTAATTTCTAACCCCTTTGATTTGCAACCTATTTTTTTAGGAGCTGCAAAAGCAATACCCTGCCGATATGGTTCTGCACATGGTGTGCAATCCCGATTTGTCGTACAGATTGAGGGCTGTTTGTGCCAAATTCCTGCTGCACCTGCACGTGGACTGTGACCCACAGACCAACATACCACCCATCCAACGGGTGCGCATATGGACCGATATCAAAGTGGGCGGGGCAGAGGAGAACGACGACATCCCATTACGCAAGACAGAAGGTGAGACGAAGCGAGAGGCTGTACGTGCGCACAGGAGAGATGTGTATAGGTGTTGGTAGGGGTGGTGAGTCGGATACACATGTATGATTGTATGTGTAGGTATGGTGTATGTTGTGTGTGTGTGTGTATTGGTGTGTATAGGTGTTGGTAGGGGTGGTGAGTCGGGGTACAGATGTATGGGTGTATGTGTAGGTATGGTGTATGTTGTGTGTGTGTGTATTGGTGTGTAAGTGGGGGGGTGAGTCGGGGTACAGATGTATGGGTGTATGTGTAGGTATGGTGTATGTTGTGTATGTGTGTGTATTGGTGTGTGTGTATCTGGAATGTCTCTATCGTGCGTTCATGCACGCATATCACCTGCTATCCCGTCGCTGTCATCGTCACATCTTGAGCGAAGACCGGTGTTATCACCTGCGAATGCACTCACACGCAGACGTACGCGTTGCTGTGGGAGAGATAGGCATTGGTCGTATGTTTACGTTTTTATATGGTCACATGTTTGCAGTTGGCAACATCTCTCCCTACGCATTTACGGGCGCATGTGTATAGACACGCTTCACAGCTGCACCCACATACCCTAAACCCCTAAACCCCCAAAACCCTGAAACCCTGAAACCCTAAACCTTAAAAATCCCAAACCACTAAACCTCCGGCGCAGTACACACCTGCGATAACACCGAGTCAAAGGAGAAGGACAGGCAGTTGGAGGATAAGCTCATGGGCATCAAAGCCTACGTCGACCAAGTACTGGAGATGGATGACTCATCGGCCAATGCCAAGAACGTGGTATGCACACGCCAAGTGTACGCGTACGTGTGGTTAACGTTTTGTCTCCCCGTAGGTAGATAAAGATTGCTGCCACGCATGAACGTTTATTCGGTTAGGCGCCGGAAGGCAAACGGTACCCTCAAGGGATGTTAGTGCCTGTAACATTCAACTATTCACTGGCGAGTACTTTTTTAATTTCTTGTTTATTATAAATGTATTGATTATCCCCCTCTGCTTCCGACATTCCCATTTCTACAGCCGTTTGTAGCGTACCCCACTATCAGAATCAGATGATACTTTGTAAGATTCATATTTTGCAAGATCAGTGATTCCTATTATTGGTAGTTAACAAATTAATAATTTATATGAATGTTTTATTTGATTCATATTCCATATGACTAATTATCTTAAGCATCACACACCACGCACACTGTACCTCATTGTATGTCTTCTACCAATACAATCTCTCCCCACTTTACCTACATCCCCTCATTCTCACATCTCATTCGTACCCCCAAAGAACCGACACGCCTTCACAGAATCAGTAAAGACCAAAAATACAGACGCGGCTGCCCTGGGCTTAGCCAATTTGGACTTGTTAGAGGCCCTAATTAGATTTGGATTTTACTCGCACAACGAACTGCTGCGTGTGGTGGTAAGTCCAATTGGTGCTTATCTGCATGGGTTTTAAAAGTTCTGTACTTTCCATGGTATGTCCAATTGGTGCCTATCGGCATAGGTTTTTAAAATTCTGTACGTTCTATGGGTTGGCTGTGTACGTATATTTGTATATATGACCCGTCTACACCAACCCTCAGCACATATGTAGGTTTGAACTGTTTTCGCATTGCGCACGGCCAGTGCCTTCTTGTCGGTATTTATGGCTGCGTATCGGGGTTTGTTGAATACTAATGTTGGTATGTGTGCAGCTATGGCTTTGTATGGATATGTTTGCATGTGGACACTTGAATTACACACAAGAGAGTATATCCGATATATTTATATTCACCCGATGGACTGCAACCTCTGGTGTTTAGTCACTCATTCAATGCATAT
>NW_014038619.1:0-9977 GCF_001186125.1 Sphaeroforma arctica JP610 | reverse complement strand
ATATATTGCGTGTGTGTGTGTGTGTGTGTGTGTTTGTGCGTGTGTGTGTGTATGTGTATGTGTGTGTGTGTGTGTGTACATGTGATTAATATATGTATATGTGTAGAACTGTATCATACAAAACATACGGATTGTGTAGGCCACATAAGCAACCGAGATTACATATACAGCTTGACAAACTTCTACGGTTCCTTCCCAATGCGCTCGCCAAACCGCATGGTTATTCTGTTGCCATAGCCAACCGCACGCCTGAAACAATCATAAAACAATATAAATTGATTCAAAATGATAGACTCATTTAAGATGGAGTTTCGTAGCGATATGCTCAGTTCTTCTAAGACATCAGAATATTGGAAACGGAATACACCAGAAGAAGAATCATAAATTCTTTTAGATTCTTTAGACACTATGATTTAAATAGCAAGGACTCGACGCTCAATTACAGCTTGAACCCGGGCACTCTTTCTGGCCCACGCCATTCGCAGGAATATTGGCAGGTATAGCAATGGTAATGAAGCTATCCCTAGCAGCACAACAATGTATACATCCTCACTAGAGAGCAGACTCATTACACAGAGTGCCTTGTTTGTGTGGAGAAGTGTGCACCCATGGATACGGCATCACATCTTTTCATTTGTCCTCTGTTGTGGTGACATTCGCAACGATGGCGACATTTTTTACCGTTGAAGGCACGGGTGAGGACAGAACAAGATCGGGGTTTTAAGTAGAACTTTATATTGCACTGAGGTGGGTACCTTGATAACTGAAACCGGTGCTTGCACGTTCGAGCGTATGGTTATGCACACCATAGGCATGTGAGACAGAGGGGTATAAGAACGTTACTATGTCTCTTGCAGTAATGTATAGTCCTCTAATACTCGAACAAACCACGGCCCACGTACAGAAACAAGGCGAATGTTCTCAGGCTGGCGTATGGTTTATATGGAAACGCTCGCACTGTTTCAGAATAAGGTGCACTTACCGTAAGCACGGTCAATGATACTAGGGAATATAATATCCGGCATCCAGCCACGGGAAGAGTCGTCGCCAGAGATGTTTTGACTGTCTCGCTCGCCATGAGACTGTGCTGCAGCGAGAATGCGCTGAGCAGTCCGATGTTTCGTAGCACTTTGTCCCATTCTGATACACACCAAGCAAATTCAGTCACAACGAGATATCAGTTGAGTTGACTGATAACTCGAGAACGAGATGAATCATAATAAGAATAAACCGATATTGTTTTAATACGACTAATCGCCAATCGTCATAAGAGTGGTATCTGGGAGCGGACAGTAGTATTCCTTCAAAGCCTTTGGAACAGGGTGAACCTCTGATATATGAAATGAACCTCTCTCACTGGAAAGTTGACCTCCCAAACCATTAGTTACTTGTCGCGGGATTGCTGTGGCAGCTCGCCAATTTAAGAGCAACAAGAGCCCTAATTCAAAATACTTTATACAGAAATCAGAGTTGAGGAGTGAATGTCATACAAATTTGAAGCCTTTTGTGCTAGATTTAGGCACCAATTATAGGGCCTCATGTACGCAGAAAGACTATCGTAGAAAAGTATACTTACTTTGCACTGGGGGATGTGGGGAGCTCATACAGATCTACTCGAAATACCTTGTATAGATGCACAGCATATAACTATGCGTTACACGATTCGCGTCACATCGACTGTCTGATATAATACTTACAATATTTCCGATGTCGAGATACCTTTTCCTTTTGTCTAAAGTAGCAAACTAGTCACTAAAGTTAACAGGATGGCCAGGCATTTCGTGTAATTTTCATCCAGCATACAAACCATGCCCCTTGTCCAGGCAAACACTACATTGACGCGACACTAAGCGGCCTAAACCGTTTTCGATAACTCAGAATAGGCAGAGCATATAAATAACACATGAATATATTAACACATTTCAAAACGTACAGTGATGACTATTTAAAGATCCATCAGAAAGAGACGAACGACTAACTGGTATCCGCTAAAGATGGATCGTCAATCGTGACAGCTTTGACGACATCGCAGAGGCTCCGTGTACACATGGAAGCACACAATTAACCATGCGCACCACTGGCGAAAGTTTACCCATGAGCTTCGCACACATAACACCATACGAATAATACGGCAACATAAAATGAGCTATAGAGCAGAAATCTTACCTACTGAATTTTCCTCCTCAACTCTCTTAGTCTCGACAATTCCACACCAGCCGATATATAATATAAATGTGAGGTACCCTACAAAGACAGCCCAGGATACTATGCCCATCAGCAGTGTAACGTATAAGCTTGCTTGTGGTGGTGATGGATCTTTCCATGCTGAAGGGCGTGCTTGTCTTGCCATACTTATCAGTCTACATGCGTGCCTGGAGGGAGAAGGGTTGTGTGTAAACTATAAAGTTACGTGCAACATATCTAAATATATTTAAATTGAAGAAGGCTTCAAGTATTAGGCGAAGAAAAAAGCTGTGGCAAATATTGGGTTTTTATTAGGATTCCCAAACCCATTTATTAATTTTATAGACCACAAGAGAGAGAGAATACTTTATTTGTTGTATCACTGGCATGTACAAATGCAAAATTGAAATCAGATCATGACGGTAATAACGCCGTCTCTTGTAGAGGTGTCGGACGTACATCATATTTTGTGAGATTTTTAATAGCTGCTGAATTACTTTTACGTATTCAAGAGTATATGGCATCTCTTCGACAGGTCTCTTCATCCCCCTTCACGGATATTTTGTATACTCCCGCCCGTTCGATGTGGCAATCTTTTTTCTGTAAATAGGTATTCGTTCATGGCATCACGGACTTCAATGCTTCTTCACTAGCCGCGTAATCCAAACTAAATCCGAGGCGTTTGCATTCAGGTTTGATCGATTCGGCTACTTCGCGTGCAATTCGTTTGTCTTCTATATTCGCAACGTACTGCACAACGGCTTTCCCTCGCCGCATGATGTGTACTTGTTCAAAGCATTCGATGGTGTTGAAGTACTGATGGTTAGTTTTCGTCCCATGCTTTGGATTGCGAATACAATTACTAACATGGCCGTGAGCGTCATGATGACAATCTCCAAGGCACCATGCACAGAAACCTGTTCGTTAAAGGTTGATGATTTTGAGAAACACGGAGCCATGAAGTCTGTTTAGATTTGGTCGCATTGAATTTCTACTTCATGCTCGATGTCTGCATTACACTCGTGATTTCTGTAGCACACTTGATGTTTTCAAATCGCGCACTCGATAATTTATATAAAATATAACAAACACACCTGTTTGACACCTATGGCAATGCAAAGCGAAACAACCATCAAATGTGGTAAAGACCTGCATACACTTCGGACAGCGAAGATTCAGTATTTCTTCTTGTATATGTCGCACATGTTTACGTATGCACTCTTTCCTGTCCGAGCTTGCAACAGCAGCAGCGCCAGATGTCTCACTGGAGTTTGCAATCGTCGTCCTGAAGAAATTGACAGAATCCAGATAATTGGCCATGATGCACGGATTCAAAACCTGTGATAGCCTATTGAAGGAGTACGGTTTGGAACCACACTCATTCACAGCGGGGCAGAGGGTATAGCCTTCGCTATTTTTACAAATCCCTACGTAATACTCGGCGCAGCAGGTACGAATGTGCTTCTCTAAGCAGTCAACACATGTCAGATGAATATGACTAGCCTTATCTTCAGGTTGGCAGGCCACCAGCTTCCGGTTCGGACGAGAATCAAGACAGACTACACACTACGAAGATGGGGATTAAAAACCGCATATGAGCCGCGGGTGAATCGAAGGGCAACAGAAGTAACAATGTTTGTTAACTCGTGGAACCACACTAGTATGAAACAGTATCACGAACCTTGCCTATGTTGCGCCTCATGATGTATTTCAGTGCTGAAAGCATTCCAAATACAACAAGAGAAAAGCATGATTGTCTCCCGCAAGATATGTACCTTGGTCTATATACACACAACGGCAACAAATACGCACATCAACAAAGAAATGTGGTATGGTCATGACATAAAAATGTTAGCCGCTTTTGTAACGAACAAGTTATCATGAGCACTATGATCTACGACCACTTTGTGGTGTTCCATGCAACGAAGACGAATGGAATGCAGTGTTGCAAAGAGAGACAGTATTTTGATATTTTTGAAAATACATAAATTACCAGCAGAGAACACGAAATTGATGTTGACACTTGACAACTTCTTGTGGGGTTGATAGATAGCTATTGTCGTTTCCAGATATTCTGGCGAGACGTCACCCCATGTTTCCGGTTTGAGCCTGGCACAGAACACGATTTGATTGGCCATTGGAAGACAAACTAGTAGTAATTGAGACGGGAGTAAATTGAAGAAAATAAATATTCAACCAATGAGATATTCATAATATATTGAACTATTTATGATTTTTGGTCACCTTATATGTATTAAGAGGGGTTTATTGGCTATGCGATTAACTATGAACTAATCACAATCAGCAACTGACAACAACGAAATTGCCCTTTTTGAGGATTACACCTGATGAAACAAACAACAACGAAATTGCCCATTCTCATAAAATATATCACCACCGTACCGTGTGCATCTTGGTCATATCTCTTGAACAATATCGTACCAAATCCTACCGAGAATCAACTGTACTATAACGGCACAAAGGTTGATCGGTGCTCAACGATCGTTGACCCTTGGTCAAAAGTTCTATAGCACGGGTTAACAATTGAGAAGTTGCCGAAAAGCTTTGAAGCGGTGCTTGATAGTTGATAGTTCACACAGTAACAACAATAATTTTATCGCTAGTATAGTTATTACACAGTAAACAAACAGCATATAGTCTAGTAGTGTGCACGTTTGCTTGACATTTGCGTAGTAGATACTATTAACATGGCTAATCCACCACGAAGTTTGTAGCTGTGTATACATACACACATTGATGTTCAATATGGAGAGGTCACAAGATGGCATGGAGAGATCAGATGCCATGGAGAGTTCAAATTCAAAGGAGAGGTCAGATGTCTTTGATAACAACATTAGTGATAGTAGAAACGATGCAATATGTGAAAAGCAAAACCATGCTGTTAGCATATTACCTACTTTTCTATCTTCTCAACGCACACGCACAGATATATCCAGTAGTAGCTACAACCCCTTTCACAAAACTCAAGCAGTCACGACAATCATATAAAAACACATCAGCTAGGATAAATAGCACGCCGAATTCAGTGGGTAGAAGATACATTAGTGAAATCCAGAATGTGCACAAGAATCAGCAACTAAATCAGAGGGAGCAAGGCGTACTAGCACATCAGCGAAGAGATCGGCAACGAATATGTGCAATCCAGAATAACATACAACAGAACAACAACAACAAATGTATACGATTAACAAAAGTAGTAGAGTGCCACAACCATTCAAACGATTGATCAATATACACGACATACGCGAAGCTCAATGTCGCAACTTATACAGCGAGTTTCAAATGACAATACTCAGTAAGTGCATCCCATACAAAAAGAGCATACACGAATACACACAAAGCCTCAAACAACGGACAAGATCATATTTACAAATCAAGTACACAAACACGTGAAAGTATGACAAATGAAGAATATACACACACCGATGTAAATACACAAAACACCCATACGTCGAACAACGGAAATGTACACTCGCAAAATACAAGCATACGTACTCGTGCAGCATCCACAAACACGCAGAATACGAACACGCGAGAAGCGCATACACACGCCAATGAGGCAACTGCGCACAACGGGAACAAGCATGCACGAATATCCCATGTCCATGAAACATCGTCTAATAACGGGAGCACACATATGCTTGAGGATGATATGCACAGACAACAATCATATGCACAGACAACAATCAATATCAAAAAACGGGAACACCCATGTACACGAGACAAATACACACACGTAGATCAACATTAACCAACGAGAACACACAAACGTATGAGGCGAATGTACAAACGTCGAACAATGAGAACACGCACCCAGAGGAAACAAGTAACCGTTGTCACGAATCAACGACAACCAACGATAATATATACACACAGAGAGAATGCGAGTATACACAAAAGATCGATGAACATCGATGAAACACACGAGAACAATACAGCAGCAGGACATCCAGCAGCAGCACAACACCCAGCAGCAACAGCAGGACATCCAGCAGCAGCACAACACCCAGCAGCAGCAGCAGGACATCCAGCAGCAGCAGCACAACATCCAGCAGCACAACATCCAGCAGCACAACATACAGCAGCACAGCATCCAGAAGCAGCAGCACAGCATCCAACAGCAACAGGACACACAACAACGGCAACGACAAATTCAACTAAATCAGCAAGTACAACAACGTCATCAACATCAACAACAACGACACAACCTGCTCGGACATCAAAATATATACCCGACAATTCACGCATTACACATAGAGCCACCTTGATAGAACCCTTACCAGAGTGGACCATGTCTTTGACAGGTTGCCCATTCTGTCTGTTGGGCGCACAGGATAATCTTAACGCTCATGAATGCACTGTGCCAACAGGGGTGCCACGCTTTTTGTATGCGCAGCGATGACACTACTGAAGGTTCTGGCTATACAGGTATGAGTTAGCGTTGTCTACCAGGGCCGTATGACGTACAGACTAGAAAAACTCGACTAGCTTTCGCCAAATTAAAAGATTCGATCCCAATGAAAGTAATAGTAGAGAAGCGCCGTAAGTTATTCAATATAGTCGTTGTATCAACTATCAAGAGGTCTAAAATCAACGGGAAATTCCCGTATACAACCCCAATAGAAATTGCACTTCCAAATGATCTAGTACACAAAAGATTTTCCTTCAAGTGCACAAACTAGCATATCTTCCAACACTCAATCAAACCCACCTTCTAGCACAAGAGCAAATGAAGCCAGCACACATACAAATTCGTCTTCCAACACACATGTGGAACCAGCACAACCAACTATCGAAGAAGATTTAGATTTAGATTTAGGATTGAGCGATGACGAGGAAGTGCAATATCAGCGAGACGTTAGTAAGGATGTATTTGTGTATTCTAAGTTCAATACAAGATCAGGCACTTTGAAATTGGATGATCTTCAGTCTTTGGTTTTATGTGTAGTAGATAATTCAGATGCGAAAGTTGAATGTGATTATGTGTATTCATATGTTGGTGCTAAGACCGAACACTACATACAACACATGAACACGGAAGACTTTATTGATATCGATATACTAAATCCATTAATCAAATCGATGGTTGATGAGGCCATGAATATATGGTTGACCACGCCAAAAGGTCGTGGGAAAACTAACGCTGATACTCTAGTCAACAAAGTTCAGGGGTTTGTCCGACCACTTACAAGCATTCTCGACATGTTGGCAAGAACCACAATTCACCTCAAAGAATCCACTTCAGCTGTTGAGGCTAACTGGATGAAACTGTACGCAGACAATCCCGAGGAAAATACCGACAAGCAACTCAAGGTAAGTAATGCACCCACCCATGCACGCACACAGCACCCACCCATGCACCCACTCATACACATACACATGCACACTCTCATACTCATACACATGTACACACACGTGTGCACACACACACCCACAAACACACGCATGCACCTGCATGCAAGCAGTCTACCCGTCAAGCACTTACATTACTTCACTGCAGCGCGTGTATGCCACAAATGTTTACATACATGTAAATGAGCTTCTGATGCATGCAAGATACTTATCATAACAATTACTAATCACAATCTTTAGATGAGACTTCGATCAGCTTTTGACCAAATTACTAAGAATTCGAGGAAAGGACAACAAACGACACAGAAACGATATAGATGTATGTAAATCGTACTTTGGTTTAACCCGCCTAAGGCATCTGATAAAGCCACAGGGGGTACAAGACAGAATGCAGCTGTAGCTCAGAAGGTACTTGTTGATCAATATGCTAAGTTAGGCAAACATCGCGATACCGAAGCGGGTACTTGTTGATCAATATGCTAAGTTAGGCAAACATCGCGATACCGAAGCGCGTTTCTTGGCACAATTACATTCGCGCAATGCATGTACTGTTAACAGTGTCAACAATCCAGATGCCACAGAAATAGTGTATGAAGCGGTACCCGAGTCACAAGCATTGCATTCCACACGGAGGATCGATGACTTCATGAAGCGGCTACGTGAGAAGCAGGATGCGTGCGAACGAGCAACTAATTTCAGACAGAAGACTTATCAGGACTTTACGTTGCCTATGCAAGTTAAACGTAAAGTGGTACTAGAAGATAGCTCAGTACAGTTTGAAGTCATGGATGTTCTAGTAGCCCCGCAGCAAATGTTTTTGGCCACGGGGCTTCCTTTTACACTGTACCATATGCATCATAGGCCAACCTATAGTGAAGAGATTCCAGAGAGTAGTGGTATTGCTGGAATGGGATTGCCCGTAGAGAATCCCATAGATGCACGGACAGTAGAGGCCTTGGAACAGACCGTCTTAACCAATTGGCGTGGTCAACGCAAACAAAGCCGTATGCCCAGCTTGCCACTGAAATGAGGGGTATATACCTAGCACAATATACTGCGCCTCAGCCAGGTGATCACTTCGAGCGACCCGGAATATCTGCCGCTAAGAATGCAAAAGCAGCAGGACAAGGTAATCTAGAAGACACACAGCACAGCGAAAGCCAGAACTTGGCAGGCCGAGGATAATAGGGTTTCAGAGGGTTAGATATTGTATGTACTAGGCACGTATTCAATTACTACCTGCCTGTAGGGGGGAAGTGTGAAAGCTGTAGATCATTGAAAGCAGTGCTAATTGAACAGTGTTAGTACTGCGGTGCTTTAGAACAATGTAATATACAATAGATTAGAATAAATAAATAAATATATGAATACTACTTTAAAGTATTTCTTGTTTATTGTTTAGTGCTACTCTATATTTCCCAATTGGTGAGATCAATCTCTGCATCCTCATCCAAGTTCGTGTTCAAATCTAGGAAGAGACCCAGGTCCGCGTCTTCTGCGTTTGATTCTATGGTATCATCATTGTCATCATTGTCTTCTTCATTCCGTAATCTTCTGACATATGAACGATATCCCATTGGATTGTGCAGTACTACCATCTCAGAATCTTTTCCGTCGATAGCGTATCCAGCATTTGAGAAACTAGTCACTTAAACTAGTTGTGAAGCCACTTTCTATACCATGGCATAGTTCTAGAGCCGCATTCAAACAGTCATACGGTAGTTTACCAAAAAAATACTGACATTCTCGGGCTAGCCAGAACTTGAGCCTTCCGAACGACATTTCTATCGGATTTAAATAGGGACTATATGGAGGTAGGAACAAACAAAGTGCACCTACCGACTGAATAAGAGCAACTATATCAGCTCGATGGATACGGGCGTTGTCCATGATTACTATAGAGTTAGGATACGGCCATGGATTAAGGCAAGGAAGGACATAATCCTTGAAGTGTTGATAAAATGGTCTCGAATCGTAGGTACCACTGGTCATACCCCACCCACAAAATCCACCAAGGTTTAGACCAGCAAGCACACTGATTCGGACACCTCTTTCAATAGGTATAACTGCGAATACCTTCTAACCTTTAGCACCCCTTCCTCGTGTCCGAAACGTTGATCTAGCATCTCTGGATGCTTCATTAACAAACATTAGTTGATTCTGATTTGAATACCACTGCCATAAAAGTTTAAAGTATATTTCACATGGTAAGTAGGTGTGTCTGTATGCGTGTATGTTTGTTTATATTACTGGGTATGTAAGTGAAAATGTATGGTTATGTATGTGAATATATCACGCGTGTGAGGAATCGAACCTCACAAGAGATACCTCCCCAACCAGGTGCGAGCTACTTGTCTGTCTGTGTGAGTGTGGGTGTCTGTGTGTATATATGTTACATACATACACGCATACATATATAC
>NW_014038620.1:7342-9989 GCF_001186125.1 Sphaeroforma arctica JP610 | reverse complement strand
TTGTTCGCAGTGTTTGCTTGCAAGTGGAAAGGTAGGCCTTTGTTTTTGGTTACTTATTGTACACACATTCCATTGCCAATCTAGTGTGTTTACGTAAGCATAATCTGACCTCTTCCTTTTTCCGTGTACACGCATGGGGTTTTTTTTGGCGTATTCAGTGTACATACATATCGATAGTAAATCCTTCGTGTGCACCTTTCTATGCATAATTATGCAGAATCGAGTGTCGTTGTATTCTTGTTCGTGTGCTCATTTCAATGCACCTTGTACAGAGTGGGTTGACTCGGTAGAGGAGATACAGTATAGTATGTCACGAGTCAACAGTCGGATGAAAGAACTGCATACACTGCATGACAAGCACCTGAATAGACCGAATATGACCGATGGTAGGGAGGAGGAATATGAGATAGAGGTGATGACACAGGACATCACACAGGTATGTTTGTACGCGTTGACATGTTCCCGCTATCTCGTATATCTGTATGTAGGTGAGTGTTGACATGTACGCATACGACTACTTAGATGCTCATCAGTATGCGGATATGTGCTTGTAGACTCAATTGGGGTTCAAGTATATTGTAGATATTGGGGTGGGGTTGTACGAGTTTAGTATTTTGACCCAGAATAGCATACGGGCTAACTAAATTTCAGCTCCCTTGCTACTGTATAGCCAAGGAATGCGCTATGTTTGTCCTGCGTGTGGGTGTTTGTGTATACCTGTGTTACGGACAGATCCATATAATCAAAGGCAGGAACCACACATATGGGAGTTTAGAGTTTGTATTTCATTTCTGATGCTAAGAGTCATCTTGAATATTGGGGGCTTTCTTCTGTGTGGTGTCGTCAGTGCTAAAATCTCACACAGATTCCCTAAAACCCTAAAACCCTAAAAACCACTCGATTCTTGCTCTTCTTCTTACCTGGTAAAACGGTTGACATTGGCCTTCTATCTACCCAAGGACCTGTAGTTGATCCCCACACCACCTCGTTGAGTATTTCGTCTTTCAGACACCAACAACAATCGTCCACTAGATCTTCTTCACCCCTAAATCCTAAAACCGTAAAACCCTAAAAAACCGCTCACAGATGTTCCAATCGACACAACAAGCCATCCAAGGCCTCAACTATCGGTCACGGCAATGCGAATCACAAGCAGAGCTCAAAATGTGCCGAAATGTCATCACTGCCTTGGCGTCAGAATTACAAACTCTGTCCCAAAGTTTCAGGCGCGCGCAGTCCACCTATCTGCAAAGTATGAACAGACGAGTATTCGTTGATCTCTGTGTAAAAGTGTGCTTGAACGGATCTACTTGCTTTCATAGTGTTGATTTTAATCCCATCCGCAAGCAACAGCTAGTTGGTTTTTGACAAGACAACAAGTCCAGGTATATATCAAAATATACCTGTACGTAGAGTTTTTAACAATATGGCCAGGTACAAATTGAAATACACATGCACGTAAAGCCGAACTGTGGTTCCAACTGTCGCTGATGTATATATATTCAGGACCGACGGAAGCTACGTGCATATATAGATGATGTAAGAGAAATGGTGTATTTGGATTAGTTCAAGTACATCCACGTGTATATTCATTTATTGCTAGTTCGTTCTTGTCAAATGTACGGCCGCCTGTGTTTATTTTTAGCTATACTATGTTCCTGTTTGTCCAATAATGATGAGATCTATTCTGACATACCTCTTTTTGATCGCAGAATTTCAGAAGTAGGCTGAATTTAGACAAAATATTGAGATTCAAAAAATTGGATGAAGTTTCTGCATAGTAAACACAGTTCCGGTTACATCTAAGTGTCAATCTTATTATTTGAGTTTGAAAATATGTAGTGTGCAAAACCGATTTTAAAGACGTCTTATACGTAAGGAAAGGAAAGTTTGTACACCTAAGCATAAGTGCATGGATATGTCCTGTGTATCTTTAACATATTTCTGAATTCAAATTATATTTTCCCTGCAACTAATCCACATAGTATGTACGAGAGTAGCATAACGAGGTAAGGTATTAGGTTTTGGTGCAATACATTGTAATTTTCTGTGATATTTGGCACGTATCATGCTATGTGAACTCATGTCTGTATGCGATCGGCACAGGAATAAGGGGGAGAGAAGAACAGAAGAAGAAGCTATTTGGCGAACAGGCTACTATGCTCATGGAGGATGAAAGTGGGAATGACGAAGTTGAGATATATGATAAGGTACCAAGAGTTCACGAGTGCGAGTTTGTTGACGCTATAACACGTGAACATGCTGTGAACATAGTGTGGTTGAGTCATTATATTAACAAGTATAGAGTTGTGCTTGTCGATCGATTTGTGTGGTACTGTCTGGGTTGTAGTTGCGGGGTACTGAGCTGTACTGATCTGGGCACGTATTATAGTTTTGTCGCTTACGAATTTTGTATGTATTCAGCACGCATGTTTCTGCTAATAGTTTCCATCAAAAGAATCAATGCGCAACCATTCCATCCGTATGTTAACTCCAAGGCCCAAAACGCTTGTCCATATCATTCTCCTCGTCTGCTATAAAATGCCGTCATGCTAGTTGTAATGTGGCCAACTTGTTGCCGCTCCTCTTGTTTCGAACTTGGGTTACTAGGAATTCACGACGCCTCTTGTTTTGAACTTGGGTTACT
>NW_014038620.1:0-5972 GCF_001186125.1 Sphaeroforma arctica JP610 | reverse complement strand
GAACTCCGGTTACTAGGAATTCACGACGCCTCTTGTTTCGAAATTGGTTTATTAGGAATTCACGACGAAGCAATTACAACAACTCGAGGAAGCCACCGCACTTGTCCAGGAAAGAGACCGAGAGGTATGCGCTATGGACGTTCTCAAAAGAACTCAGTTTCTGTACAATCATGTATACTTTATTGATCAAATAACTGTGTGGCCTCACATGCATGCGCGTACATATATGTTGACGTGTGTGCATACAAACTACACACTTGTAGGTTAAAACTATTGAAGAGTTTGCTTTATTTTGAAACCAGACATCCAACAGTTTGGCTTGCTCTCGTCAGTAGTAATCGGGCATGATTTCTTGTGACAATTCTGGCTTGTGCCTGTGGTTCTCGTTGTTACCGATCTAATGAAACTCTTCATTCAGTATGGCCAATGCCTTTGATTAGTCTCACTGTCCCTTTTAAACTTCTAATTAATCATTACGTAGCGAGTCGAATGCCTGTGACGCGGGCTATTTTGACTGACTCCAATTTTTTTATCAGACGACTTACACTCGTCACACGTTGGACATTTGTAGGTTGCCAATGTGATGCAGTCGATCAATGAATTAGGAGAGATCTTCAAGGAATTATCAGTGCTGATCATAGACCAGGTGGGTGTTTCTGCTTGACCTAAGTATCAGGATGCTATAGGTGCTGTGTAAGCAGTCTGTTGAATATTAATTATATAGTAGAATGTCCATTTCTACCCAGTAATGCAATGAAGGTGTGTATGTGGAAACATGTGCAAGTCGCTATTGTCGCAGGTGCCTGAGTTTGGCAGCCTGACCATCCAAAGTAAATTGCAGATACGAGTTTATGAGGATATGATGCACACTTGCATGGTTCAATCACGCGATCATTGTATGGCTGTGACTAAGGTGTTCCGGAGATGAGCCTGCTATTCTTTTGGTACGTTTATCCCTTTTCAATTTCACATCTATGTGTGTCCTTGCGTGTATGTACACAGGGTACAATGCTGGACCGAATAGACTATAATCTGGAACAGGTGTCCACGAGTGTGGCTGAAGGCCTAGTGCAATTACAAGAGGTGAGATACAGCCTGCCGGGCAATGGCAGTCATAAGTGTCTGTGGATTGCGATTAGCGTTTTCCTTGGGTTTTCCTTGTTTTCGGCATGTGTGTAAACTCGCATGTGTGTCAACTCGCATGTGTGTACCTGACGTGCACTTTGAAGACTGGATTCCCGAAGTTATAGAATTAGGCATTAACGAATCTCCGTTCTATGGCACACACCCAACAGGGAGAGAAATATCAAAAGAAGTCCCGGCGGAAGCTATGCTGCATCCTATTTTTATTTATAGCATGTGCTGTCATGATATTTTTGCTGGCCTTCAAATTCTGAGCTGAGAAACACGAGCATGCGCACAAAAGTATACGGTAATAAAAACATATCTGACTGTTTTTTATATAATTTAAATTTCTGAAGTCGAGAATCTAACTCGTATTTCGATGAACTCTTTTGCTTCACTCGAAGGAACCACCAGTTGGTTATTGAAGTTGGACATATAAGTGGGAGAACGCAGCCTCGCGGACAAAAGTGTTTATTTACAAAGATTTATTACCAGTTTAACAATAGACCTGGTTCGGGCAAGACACGGCTTTTCCATAGCTGAGATATATCCTACTGTAAAGGCATGAGCATCGCAAACGCTCCATTTCCATTGCACAAGCGTCCCGCGTTCGACCAATCAGAGGCACAACTAGGCCAAATAAGCACTGTGTTTGAGTTTCCTAAAACCTTGCAGATACGCTAGAGGCGTCTGCACAAAACAAAGTGTAGCGTTGTGTCTGAACGGAAATGCCGATTGTGCGTATCATCAAACTCAAATGTGAGGTGTAACTCGATACTTTCTATGGTCACCATTCCAATTTTTATCGGCATAACAAACATCGCTCCACCCTCGCTACTGCATTGCGCTATAATAATTCGCAATTCAGAGCCGTGTATTGTCATGTCTTACGCAGAGGCTGTAAGCGCTCTGCTTGCTGTCCAACCCACCCATCTGTACTAAAACGTCGCCGGTGTAATCATAATCGTACACCCTTCACGTACTGCATTTCATCCTCATGATACAAAAAGGTTCGTTATTCACGGGTTTCAGGGCCCCAGGCTTCGCTTCTAGAACCTGAAGCCCTAAAACCCTGGCGCGTTGTCCACTTACTATAACTTCGATGGAAGAACATAATAGTTTGCTGCATACGGTGGATCGGCTATCGCTGCCTCATGTTCAAATGTTGTCTACTTCACAGCCGGCAACGCGGTGCCGTGAAAGCAAAGCCAAACGACATACGAGTTATGAGGCATGCTATCTCCAGAAACCAGTAACACTGTGTCTGGCCCTCCTGCAATACGGTTATACTGATTAACTTAAAAAAGCGCAAGCGTTGAAATCTACTCGCGTATGCTGCGCAGTGGTCGTGGATGGACACAGTGGTGTGGTAGTGCTCAGCAACCGATCATCGGGTTCGGGTGCTAACTTCGACGATATGAGATCCGTCTCAGCTTCGTCATAAGGCGTGCTAGGTTAACTGGCGCCTTTAAATGGGCTGAACTTCATCGCTCGAGGTACTTTAAGTAACCACAAATCGGTTGAGAGTTCAAAGGTTGCTGTATTCGTGATGTTCACTACGTGTAGTAGTAGTATCTCTCGCCAAGCCATTCGTCTGTGCGTTCGGTGTAAGGGTAGCTGCCGAGTAGCGGTCACGTTTAACGTTTACCGTGAACATTACAATTTGCTGCACATGCCGCGCTCTGCTTCTTTGCATTTCCCTACAAATTCACTACATTTGGACAGGTCCCGTCCTGAACCCTATTTTTAGAGCTGTATTCTTGGGTTCGATTTGACATTTCAAAGCAAACCACCTGCCGCGAATCGACGCCTCTGCATTGTATCGATGGCATATTCGTACACTCCGCATTCCATAGCTATAACGACAATGGTGTGAATGCAAAAAAAACAATCAGTGGGATACTCGGTAGAAAACAGCGGTTGGGTGAGGATACTATGGCTGTGGCTGGTATGAAACTAATGAGAAGACGATGCAGATATCGTGACACTAGTAGCAAGTAGAATAGTAGTAACTAGGGACAGTGAGTTCTACAAAGGCAAAGCCAATGAACGAATATGTGTATGCGATATGACGCCAGGTGGCGGGACACAATAGAGACATCGTCGGGAGGTCTGGTTGAAGGTAATCTATATTTCACAACTCACACGGCGTAAAACCACCCAATTCTCGACTGAATATTCGTCCAGTGACACAGATCGATACAATGAACCCCACTATGTAGTCGCATGTGTGTAATTGGCTGTATTGGCTGGTAATGTGTGTCTCCATACATCGACAGCCCCGACAGCTAATTAGAGAGTCATATGGTATTAATGACTCCAAATACACGGACCTCAGTCACAGTGCCATAGAGCCGATTGATGCACCCGTACGGAAAAATAACATGCTATTTGATCCGGATGTGAAATGATACGGACATGCTATATGCATGATGTAACGCATTCTGAACATGATACGCCGATGTATAGATACCCTAAAACCCTACATGCAATGAACCGGGAGAACTTACCAACAAACAGCTTCTTGGCGTCTGACGAGAAAGTAACCCCCGCCACTCCCTGTGTAAGGTCCGGTGACGGTCGTAGCGTTTGCTTCTCAACGTATGCACGAGTATCAACCACATGCACTAACGACTCGTGCTCAGTGAACACCAACAGATCCATCGACGAGCTATGTGAGAATTTAACTCCGCGACAGGCCCCACTCGTGTTTGGCGACTGAGGAAAGTAACAGAAGATATGGCAATGAGTGTCGGTACGCTCGATAGTATTATAACGCAGCGATGAGGCGAGCCGAGGAGTATCCCCGCCCACGCGCGTGTGTGTGTACATTTACATACATATGTGCAAGTTCACACACCTGTGACGACGAAATACTTGTCAAAGGTTTGCTTAGATACTTCATATCCCACACAGCAATGGATCCATCCTGACAGGCCACGGCCACTTTATCGCCTGCGTAATTCCAATTGCAGCTGAAGGCCGCATTCTGACACGCATTGAACGAGGTTGTACGTGTATAGGTCCCTCCCCTGATGTCGTAGAAAAGACCCACCTATCGTGACAGCATGAAGCATACATTGCTATCAACACACATATGTATACTTGTACCTGTGCATCGAGGTATCTTGCCCAGATGTATATATATACATGAGAATCTGAGACTTCGTGTGTATGAAGGGGTGGTTAAGTCACACACAAAGCAGTGATGGCCTACTATTATATATTTTGTTGATCGAGAACACACTACACAGTAAACTGGTTGGTGTAAACATATTGGAATCTTCCAATATTATGTAGACAGAAGCGAGAGAGTTGGGACCATACAAAGCGTAAACAGATCTTGGCAACCCACCTCGAAGTGTGCGTGAAGGGAGATACACACTGTTGCATTGAAACCGTGCACACATACATCGAACACGGTTGCTACGCGAGAATGCTCGCAGATGACAAAACGAATATACACACACACCTGTTTGAGCTATACGCACACGCAAACATCGCATACCTTGCTGTCGCCCACCACCAGCATCGTCCTGTTGTCTGGGGAGACGGCTGTATTGTTCACAGCAAACGGGATCGCAATATCGACAATATGGTCCATACCCGAGAGGGAGTACACCTGCACACAGATGAGAGCGGATTGGCAATCAGCTCAGGCAACATGCTGCTTTCATGATACAGTACGATGACGAAGATACACTACAGTGATATCTGGAATAAGTCAACACACATACGCGCAGCCACAGGTCAGAGTATAAATGGGCTTGCTTCGTCGACTTCTAAATCACAAATCGACAGTGAACTGACAAGGCACTCATTCACCTTGACACTCTCGTCGTTGTTTGATACCAGCAGCCGGATCCCAGTATCTGTTCGGTACATACCCATGGAGTTATTGATAGAACCCCCAAGCGATACCGTGTGCGACCTGGCGGAATAAATATGGGACGGGGTTTGTCCAAACGAGATATGGATCAGACAACAGTGTGTCTGATGTATGTTGCATAATAGGGCTGAGCCGGAGATCGCAGATCTGGGTGTAAGGCCGCCATACGATTGCGATCCCATCAAAGTGGTATATATTTAAAAATCCGATGTAGAAGAACGATCTCAGCCGACGGGATGCCCAAGAAGAAAGGAAGTACTGTTGCCTTGGTAGTAGCTGAACTATGGTACAGCTATAAGAGCAATGAGAGTGCACCGCCAAACTGGCATCAAGAACAGCGCAGATTTTAAGTTCGCAAGGAATTTTGCAAAGGAATGGAAACCAAACAGCATGTACAGTGATCCCCCCATACCTTCCTCCGACCAAATTTTTAACTACTAATTGGCTCCGTTGGCCTCCAGCGACTACATATCCAAACTTTGAGCACAAGGAATTCGGTTTGAACGACAGATCAGGCATGATAGGTGTGACCTGGTTGTGTGGACAACAAGCACCAAATCAGTACAAAACGAAGAGATCCAGTGCAGTAGAAAACATAACCTCTCTGTGTTGAGTTATGATAAACCATTGTATGCACGAGCAAAATAACAATCCACTAATTTGGTGATTTATAAATACTTACAAAGTAGTTTCGAATAAATGTTGTGTAAAGTGCAATATATTTTATAGTTCTTGTTGATAGCTGTATAAAACTGCACAGACATATAAAACGATTAACCCCGTACATATCACCGTGAATATGTATACATATAACTTAATTATCACATACAGTTCGAACAAATAACACATTCCATGCTCTTCAACTATACTGACAGACAATGAGTAATCAAACAACATCAACTGAATACTTCAGCTAGCCAACGAGAGTAGCTGTATATAACAAAGGAAAGTATAACTA
>NW_014038621.1:8490-9991 GCF_001186125.1 Sphaeroforma arctica JP610 | reverse complement strand
GAATTTGTACGGCAGAATCCTTTGAGTATATCGATACCATGTATATTACCCTATACATACGTTTACACACTCTGCGGAGATGATATTTTCTGTGACGACATAGGCTTATACACCTCATTGGTATGTATGTACCAACATGCTTTCAATTTTCTTTTACAATCGGGTAGACATGTTTGGGGTATGCATCTACAATGGCTCACAGACATTTCCCAGGTACACGTATGTAATTAGATCCCATTAAGTTTAGTTGTATATATGTCTACCCATGTAATGAGATCCCATTAAGTTTAGTTATATATATGTCTACCCATATAATGAGATCTCATTAAGTTTAGTTGTATATATGTCTACCCATGTACTGAGATCCATTAAGTTTAGTTATATATATGTTTACCCATGTATTGAGATCCCATTAAGTTTAGTTGTATATATGTCTACCCATGTAATGAGATCATTAAGTTTAGTTATACATATGTTTACCCATGTAATGAGATCCCATTAAGTTTAGTTGTATATGTCTACCCATGTAATGAGATCCCATTAAGTTTAGTTGTATATGTGTTTACCCATGGCTAGCATGTCGTGTATTACTCTGGCATAACTTGCACAGCTGTAAGTGTGTGCTCTTACTTCTGCATGTGTCTACAAGTGTGTACTCTTATTGTTGTAATTGGGGCACCCTATCGTTTTTGTCTACCTTGATACGTGCCCAGGCAATATACACAACTCGCCTTATCCCTCCTAGATTTGTTCAGTGATTGAGTAAGTACTTACGCGAGTGGGTGAATGGCTTCAGTGGCTACTTACATATCGTTCGTGTGTGTGTGTGTTTGTATAGTGCCAGAGGCGTTTTGATCGTCAACCGAAGTGTAGGGTGTCCCATTGACTCTCAGTCAGATCTCAGAAGGTGTTGCAGAGAGGCAAAACGTATCCACAGTTTGGGTCGAAGAAGTGCCATATTCCTTATATGGCACTAAAACGTTTATCAACAAGACACGTGTATACGCCATGTAAGTCTTTTAAGCGTTTAATAACAATACATATGTCCGAGAAGTAACCTGTTGATGGACTTCACTGTGTTTCTCCATACCATTTCGGTACACTGCCGTGGGCTCGCCTGTGTGCCCTTCGGTGCAGATATTTGTGGAGGAGGACACGTCGCTCGATACCGAACAACTGTCCGCAAAAGCCTCAGTAGGCGCCCTGATTGTGGATGGCCCATTTTCACTGAAAACGGGTGCGTGCGTGCGTGCGCCAATGCTAATTTTCACTTCAAAATTCTATCGGACGCTCCAGGCTATTCCCGATTTTTTTTGTGTGTGTGATAAAATGTTGGCTTAAAATCGATATGTGGTATAGTCCTACTGTCGTCGTGTTGGTGTTCCCCTTCCAGAGTACTCCTGGTGTTTAATTAAGTGGGGGGCCATCTTGACTCAGCGCAACCGAGTGGCACATGCAATCTGCGTCCCATCCACATCAAGTACACCAGGCACCAAACACC
>NW_014038621.1:2193-4830 GCF_001186125.1 Sphaeroforma arctica JP610 | reverse complement strand
ATATATAGAAATTGGTGATTGGTGATTGCCGGCGAAGTATAACTGCAAACCATAATCGTATGGCTATATAACCATATACCACGCTCACGGTCAATAGGCGTATAGCTTCGAAACTCTGCCAGATATGTACACACAGAAAGTCAGATCACTATTACATACGCGATCCTGGTACCTTTGGCCCGACAGCCTGTGCATATAGTACTTGGGCCTCACCAGTTACACACGGACAAGTGTGTTAAAGTAGAACTACAGACCACTCCAGTACGTCTGGTAACGATGGAGTGGTGTACGTCAATGTACGCCTCAGGGTAGAGCGACAATAAGGGACGTCAAAGGTGCGTGTAGGGGTTTATCCCGGCGTGCAGTACTAGTCTTAGGTGTAGCAGGTGGAATATACCGGCGAAGCTCTTCGATTAAACAATGATCCAGGAGTCCTCTTAGGTTTAATCTATTTTTTTGTATATTTTAAATCTCAATAGATTGTATAAGGTCCGAGGTTGTTTTCAGTTTTCAGTTCTGTGTTTACTAATGATTGATGGCTACTAAGATTGTACTGAATCCATGCTCAGACAACTTCTGTTTTCTGATACTCTACCGGGCTTGACTGTTACATGGTGTGGTACGCTTGTGGTTGTAGCGTACACCGTTTGAAGCACATATACAGTGCCATGGCTGGTCCCATCTACAGTATGCGTGGCAGCCAAACGTGACCCACTTACGCCTGCCCAGCCAAACGTATCCCACTTACACCTGCCTAGTTTCTTCACACCGCTCGAAGCTGATTGGCTTCTCTCTCGTGGCGCGGCTACAGATCACTATCGGTAGTAAAAACATCAGCAACTCCCCTTGATGTAGGGACACCCTGTAGGTAGCATTAAGCATCCGCATCTTCCCTTGGCCTAGGTACACCCCCAAATACGTCGGATGATGCCCCCCCCTTGTAATAGAATGCACAGCTATGGATGTGATGCCGTACGTCTACAGATCTGGTCCCACTCTCACTCCCACTCTCACTCCCACTCACACTCTCTCTCGTCGCCCGAATTCTGACCCACAAACTGGGCTGAGTGGCTACCTACCCTTGAGCGTACACATCCTTTCAGTCGCACCACCCCACATACCCGCATCCACCCCGTACCACTACGGACATTGCCTGGGTACTCGAATACTGTGCTGTATGTTGGTGCCAGACAGGTGAGCTTATATGAAGTGGCCCAGCTACAAACGGTTCCTCCGGATCCTACTACTACAGGTAACGGCCCAGCTGCATCACGCCCTCCCCCACCCCGAGTACGGTACTAGACATTGGCCTAGAACGCAGATAGTTCGGGACAATTGACCTGGGACTCTACACCTCCACGGCGGCCCTGGCTGAGCTATACACTGACCTAGAACGCAGACGGTTCGGTACATTTGTCCTAGGACTCCATTGGGACCACCTCAACGGCAGCCCTGGCTGTGTGTCGTCGTGTGTGTGCATGTAACAGCACCTCTCGTCCGGCTGAGGACAGGGCTCTGTGTGCACTCTCCTGCTTCAGCTCGTACAGTGAGGCAAAGTTAACCATGTCGTACGGGCCGCGAAGCTCGAGCACATGTTCCGCTTCTCCGCTGATGAGGAGGTTCTTGCCTGTTGTGTGAGAGATAGGGCATACGCAAACGGAAGACAGGGCAACCGTGGTTGAGGCTAATGCACTGCTTGTGATTGGTTTGTACCGGTCCGTGGTATGTGATGACTGAGAGAGCATATGTTTTGAGGGGTAGTGACAACGGAGATTGAAAGTGTAGGTATAGAGTCGCACAGGTGCACTGCTCCCGAAATTCTGCAGATAAGTACTACGATGGGCAGATCGGTATTGCAATGTACAGATAAGTATTATAATGGAGCAAGTGTGTGAAGTCGAGAGACCCTGTGTGTGTATTCGAGGACAGTCCAGTATTAAGCCATCGATGCTGCATGGTATGTAATCAGAACAGCAGAAAATGTAATCGGATCACAGCACAAAACGTAATTCGATCAGCCGAAAACGTAATCCGGTCAGCCGAAAACGTAATCCGGTCAGCCGAAAACGGACTCCGACCAGTCGAAAACATACCATCAGATCACTAGTACTACCCAGCGCACTTCTGACAGACTGTATCACAAGACATGCAGGGCCACAACATAAATTACAACGCACCTCACACACACACCTTTGGTGACACGGACAACATTGATGGCATTTCCTATCATGATCCGCCTAGTGTTAGTGTCCCGAATGCTGGGCCCATAACTGAGTTCCAGGTACACCCCGTTGGTCCTGAGTTTGGCTATTTCGGGGGGCTTGGGCATGAATGTGGTCTGGTGGGAGGGCCGCATTCATGAGTGTGGGAAATTTTTCACTGCTACATCAGCACGAACTATTATATTACGTTGTAATAGGCGCACTGGATTGGATCTCTGATGCAAACTATTCTTAGCAACCAAATGCGTATGACAAAATCACGGAAAGTGTACAATCACGGTATGTGGTCTATGTACTATGATAGATTGAAACCAACATATACTGGAATCAGTGAAGGCACGTATTGATCCATTTCATTCATAGCTATATATATACATATATATACATATTCATATACCTATACCTATACATATAC
>NW_014038621.1:0-1281 GCF_001186125.1 Sphaeroforma arctica JP610 | reverse complement strand
ATACATATATAAATATAATTCATATATAATAATAATAATAATAATAATAATAATATATATATTCATACATACATACATACATACATACATACATACATGCATACATATATATAAATATATAATATAATATAATAATATAATAATATAATAATATATATAATAATAATAATAATAATAATAATAATAATAATATATATATGTATATACATATATATTCGTTTTTTATGGACACATTAGTCCCGATCTCCCTCTAAGCATGTAGTTGTCTAGCTATGTGAGTATCTCGAGATATAAGATGTAGCAGGTGTGCCTAACGATACAAGAGAGTGAGACTTGTGGTACAAACTAACCCCAACTCTTCCAAACAAAAGGGGCAGGTACACCAACCCAGCCAAAGCGGCGAAGCACCGGTGTGTACTCGTCCATACCTTTGTACTGCAGTCGAAGGCGATGATATCGATATCGGACCTGTCGCAGCACTTCTTAAACATGCGCTCGTCAACTGGCCTGAGGCACACAATGTCGTATGACCCCAACACACTGCGCTGGCGGTCCTGCACCCGGGCCAGGGGAAAAGGGACAGGGCAGACACGAGCACGAGCATAAGAGATATGTATCAATCAACAGTGCAGGACAATGTGGTGGTTTTATATGGCATGAGTAGGTACAGTACTTAATAAAGGTATTTCTGTCGTATGACCCCAACACACTGCGAAGGCGATCCAGCACCATGGTCAGGCAGCGACGTACGGAACACACTTTGATTTAAGACTGCATTCGGCTCATGTTGCTTGTGCATGTGTTGTGTATATTTGGTACGGTTATCGGTACTTTCCTATGAAGCGAATTCATATCGTATGGGCACTACATTCATTACATTCATGGTGCCACAGCGGCATGGGATAAGGGAATCGGACGCTGCAGTGTAATTGTGTACTGCATTTATATAGCATGTGTATGTGCACTCAATTGTGGTAGGTATATGTATAACACATAGTAGGTATATGTGTAACACAATAGTTGGTATATGTGTGCTCCTCCCTATAGCATGCGTATGTACACTTCGTAGTTGGGTTTTGATGTTTTAGGGTTCAGGGCTTGATGTGTATGTACACTTCGCAGTGGGGTAGGCTGAGTCTTATGAGCCCTGTACACTGCGCGGAGGACCCTTCTCAATGGCCAGGCAACGAAGCGTCTATAATAAAACGTATATATATATATATATATAATAAATAAAATATAGAATATATGTATATATATACATATACATATATAATATAC
>NW_014038622.1:2908-9993 GCF_001186125.1 Sphaeroforma arctica JP610 | reverse complement strand
TAAGCTATACTTGTGTGTACATATTTGTTTGTAAATATATATATGTGTGTGTGTGTATATTATGTACATATATTATTTTTATATCTGATACACGAATAACCTGAAGTTTATTTCAAAGCAATAGCCAATGCCATGCTTCTGTACGTGTTATCTCACGCTTCTGTATTTTTTATACACTTTCGTACGTGTCGAGATATTAATGTGTACAACAGTATTTTCACGCATATCTACACAGATGCATATACATCTTCATATTTACACTTTCGTACGTGTATTTGCGATATTCATGAAGTCGATTTATCGATTATGGGCCTTACTATTCGTTCGTGAACTCAGACAATCGGACGAGAGCCTTGAGTGTAGAAGCGTATATATACCTGGTCGTGTGTCCGTGTGTACAACACGGACATGTATAACTATAGATCTGTATCATTTACCAAAAAAATCATTGACGTGTGTATGTGTCGCTTTGCTTGATATTTTACGTATGACCGCAGCTACTCTGTTTGTCAATTATATCAAAGGAGCGCTAATTTTTTGTATCTGTATCGCGAATATGCATATAGACACTATCAGAGCAAAATACTTTTGAAAGGTTGATTTGCTATACATACTGACACTTTACTTTTCCAGACCTAAACTAAAGCGTGATAAATATGTCTGTTTATATGACCAGTTTGATATTAATAATCAAAATTATCAAAATCTAATGCAAAAACAGAATGAAGTTGTAGCCACGCAGAGATGATATATTGTTTCCTCCTAATTCGCTCACACCTTTTATCCACTGGATGCCAGTCAGAAATTTATATTTAATAATCAGTTCACATGCTCTGTTACACAGCCCGTACAACGACATACTGGTGATGAAACCGTCCAGCCGTCGATTAGGAAGAAGGTACTTGACCTGCTCGTGATAGCCATCCTCAGATGCTAAGTATAGCAATATTTTTGCATAAAACGTAATCATTTTCTTTCTATTTTAATATCATATTCGGTCAACTGCCTGTTGCTTTTGCGACAAGCCTTAAATCCTGCCTGTTGGCTTAGTAGTTGTCTATCACGGTAGTTAACTAGTCCATTTTCTGTAACACAATATGCTGCAGGATGTGTTACTGACATATATAGGTCATCAGACCGACGATTTCCATCCGTCGGTGGAATCCCTCAATTCATTGGTGCGATCCTTCAGACGGCACAATAAAGAGGCTCGCATTGTGGTGTTACTGACTGCAAATTATCGTAAGGGCATGTTGAAGGTATGAGAACCACACATGAAGTTATTCAGAACAAACCGAAGCTCTCTCAATGTCTACACTTTTATGGTTGCAAAATTAGGGTCTGTTTTCTTACCGCAGTAGCGATATATCGGGATATGTCACATGTACTTTCAGTCGCTTGACTGTAACTCGGCACGAGTTTGACCAGGAAAAGGTATAAAAATGAGAATCGCTATCTATACTTCGCAACAGTTGCCAGCAACATACATCGAAATTGCATTCTGTATATTATGGTCAAGTCGTTTGTCGATCATCTGCCCAATAATTCACTTCAATTGAACTTCACAGGCGTTCCTAGACCATTTCGACGTTGAGACAGTCATCTGCCGGCCGGCGACCTATTTTATGAACCATGTGCAGATGCGCTTCTACTGCGAACGAGACTTTCTGGCCGAGAATTTAGATATACTGCGAAATGTTTTTCACTCGGACACCGACGTGCTTTTCCAGGTTGGTGTGCTATGCATATATTCGAAAATTGAAATGTTCATGTTGTTCGTATAGATTATTTCCTGAGTGAACCTGAGTGGTGTTGAAATACGCCAAAAACTCTTCACCACATATCAGACCAACAGCTAATAACCTAGTGCGGTACGATTTTCTTGCCAACGACAAAGACCTGTAAAACCCAATATGCACATTACAAGCCCCTGTAGATTTTTCGGCGTACCCAAAACTGTGCAGAATACTTTTCAAATATTGTACAGAAATCCCCATCGAGTTAAAACATACAAATTACCTCACATGATATAAATTGTGGAAACAACACAGGATAACATCTTCGACAGTCGCATCTTACAAACCAATGGTGGGTTAGTTGTCTTCGAGGAATCGCTCAGCAAACTTGTGGGGGACTCAACATCCAACAGTGAATGGATTGAAACCTGCTATGGGCCGGAGGTATGCGACAACCCCGCAGATGTATTAGTATTTGTCAACATGCTATGTTTTCAAACCCCAACCGGATCTATGATATACCAACATGGCGCCCGTGACTGTTCCCTATTAGACACCCAACTTTTCCTATTGAAATATGGTAGACAAGTTCAGTAGGTAACCGCCTCAGAACATGATGTGCCCCTAACTCAGCCCACAGTGTCTCATGCACGATAACCTATACGCAGATACGAGACCTGATGGCCAATAAAACTCGAATTTGCGCTGGTACTATCGCCGGGGAGGCCCATGCATACCACAGAGTTCTGGATCAAGTTCTGCTACCACAGCTGCCCCGGTGTAATGTAGGTACCCCAGGATATATTGTTGCTTTTTGATATCGTTGTATTTTACCGCCATCGCTTCTCTTGAATGCATGCTTTTAAAGGTAGTCATGCAAGTAGTTGCTCGTAGCGCCATATAATTTTCTCCTTGATGCAAACACACACGTATATATCGATATATCATTTTGGTTCATTTCAAATGCGCTAGCAAAGAGCATGCATCGGAACTTGCATTGTGTCTAGTGTCATTTTGCGTTGTGTAGATTACTGTGTTGGGAACCGAAATCGATGCTACTCTAGTATTTCTATAGCCCCGCTCACAAACTGCGTGAATTTGTAAATATGAGAGATCTACCTTGAGTAAATGGGCAATCATTGTCAGTTTAATCAGAAAAACTGCTAATTTAACTACATTATATAAAATTCGAGCTGACTTGTGCTGTATACAATTTAGGTGTTTTCACTCTTTCATGTACATGTCCTCTAGAATTACCACGGTTATCCAAGTAGTAGATATTATCAAATAGACTATATCTTATTTAATGAACCATTCGCAGGTTCACTATATAAATATTTATACTTAGGCATGCCTGGCTTAATCTTTAGGACAAGCATATGACTACTGGCAGGATCAACCAGGTAGCTATCTTAGATACAATCCGTTTTGATTAGGGAAATGAAAACATTGTGATTTTTTCACAGGTACCAACATATCATGTCCTAAGTTGATTCGCGTCCTGATGCACATATTTTTGTTTTTGTCCATACCTCAATATAGGATCAAGGTGCCTATGCAGTGATGTACCATCTAGGAATGTTTGAGGCTGTGGGCGTTAGCACCAGACGTTACCTGTTTACCGAACCACTCGTGGCGACGCTCAATGCCCCTGCCGTAGCTTTCAATGCATGGGGCGAGGTTAGTTGTGTACAAGTGTTAATGTCTTCTATCGACAATCTCGGAGTGCTCTTGATTGCATGCATTTAGACATATTTTCGCCTGTGTGCGCATTTCGGCTGGCATCCATGCACCTTTTCGGTAAACATTTTAGTTCTTGAATGACGACTATTGAACACTCATGGTTCCTGGTGAACTAGTTCAGCCAACTGTCAAAGTGGCACATCTTCCCTGAAATCTCTGTGAGCTACAATCAAGTCCAGACTTTATAGTCTATTCACTCCTCTGATCTTCGATACAACCCCACATACTTGATACAATACGAGCTCAGGTAGTTATTGAATATGCACGTTCGTTGCAGGTGGTGAATCGCGATGGATTACCATACGCAGTCCTCCACATGGCCAAACGACACCCAATTTTACAACGAGTGTTTGAGCTTCAGTATCCCCTGATGAGTTTGAGAGAACAACACAGTTGTCGGTTCCAGCATAGATTGCACAAGTGCAAGGCCCCGGTCTATGGACGTAACTTCAAGCGAGACAAAGGTGTGCTGGTTAGTTTGTTCTTCTGCTGCAGACTATGAGGTTTTATGCAGTATGATACAAGTTGCCTTACTGAGTGTTTCTTGTTATATTTACAACTCGATGTTGATTATGAATGTACGCTTAAAAAGCGAGTACATGTATTTCGCGGACCGAATTGCCCTTCAGGATATACGTTAAGTGGGTGTACATATGAATACCAATTCGCGTATTCGTCACAGATGTGGATGAGACAACCTTAGGGCTCGCAATGCGAGAGGCAGAGAAAGAAGGTTGGATAAAAGATTACAATGACCAGTATCTTCCGAATGCCTCGTTGTATGAACGCATGCTATTGGTCATCAATGAGGGGGTAGGTTCTCTCATTTGTTACATCGACAAACAGAATACAATATATACCTCATGCGAGAGAGGAAAATACACATTCTCTTGTCGACCTATTGTTCTGATGTAGTACAAATAGAAATATGAAGAAAAAATCCGTTGCATGCGAGAATGCATAGTAAGGTGTAGGTTCACTTGGCCGCAGAATGTTATTCTGCATTTTTTTTAGCGAGCTATACGCTGTAGCTGGCTTATGCGCTGAGCGTATTGGACAGTTTTTATGATGCTCCGATATATTTGTGTAGTTTCGGTATATATGATGGACGGTATGCCAGTTGTCAAAACTTAGTCTTTTCTATCCTATTCTTGTTTATAGCTAGTGGCTTTCTCAAATGTTGTGGTTGTAAATAAGCCTGCACAACATTGATCTCAAGTTATCGCTCAAGTGTTTCGTGCGTGCAATTTGTTTAGTGCCTGTTATAAATTCGATGTGCCTTAGCGGTTTTTGAACCGACAATCGAAAACTGATCCGCCAATTTAGTCGGCCTATAAGTCAGCCACTGTCCACTAAAGTCTTCACCCTAACAACTTTTAGGCGAGCGATGATCGTGACCTGAAGAAAGTGGCATCTCCAAGAGTCCAGTGGTTGTCAGACAAGCTAAGAGCGAGGGCTAGATCGCCGATCAAAAAGTAAGCATTTGTGGGTAGACTTCGAATTTACTCGATATACATTTAGCGTTGACAAAATTGTAACAATACTCAATTTACACTTCCTGCGGACTTTTCTTATTGCGCTCAACTTGCGCATGGTGGTGGCTGCTCTGTTTCAAAAATTGGAAATAATTCAAATCATCTACAATCGATCGAGGCTAAAGCCCGTGTGCGTCTGCAAATGAGATCGACTCAAATAATGAAATTTTGATTGAATATTTTAATCTAGGAGGCATATAATGGGAGGCAAGAAAACGTGAAATTAATCATTGGGACTGTTTTAACCGCGACGTGCTTGATGACATTGCCAGACGCTGCGGCTGAATTACAGGCGTTTGGCTAGAACTCAAAACTCGGAGTGCATTGTAGCAATGTGATACAGTCTATCGCTTTCTCACTGACAGCCGACAGATCATTTGTCAATGAATCAGCCTTGCAGCTGGTTTCACAATCAGGGTTGATTCAATGTGAATAGCGATCAATTTATCGCCGACTCGACCCATTCGAGAGTGAAGAAAATGTGATGTTCATATTACAATTGCTAGGATAATATTTTAACATCCAGAACAGATCACCGCTTCGCTAACAGTATATGCAGGTAGGATGTAGTGCAACATCGTCTCGCTAGTATGACGACCCAGAATGCATACCTTGCGTGAGTATGGATATGACTATTCGCACACAAATTCGTTATGTGCGTCTCAGTGAGACCGCATTGAACTCAGACAACAAGCTACATATTATGTCGGAGTTTAACTCGCTTACAATTAGGATCAAGATAACCGTATATGCCATCTACAAGCACTATATAGTCTGCATTCTCTGTTACTCTCGTAAAGCTCAGACGATCGCGGTCTACTAATAGCCTAGACCCACCATGTTTAAATACATTAGGGAGCATGGTCCCATTCACATAGAGCTTCGATATAAAACGGACGCACCTGTACATTTATCTAAGTATGGAAATTATACATATTTCAACTCCCGCTAGAGGTGTATAGGTCTGAGGTATGTTCATTTCCATGGTAGGGCGATGGAATAGTTGCTTTGCGACCACGTCTTCAGTGAATATAAGTGACATAAGGTGTTGATTGCTCAAGACTAGTAGCTGGTCATCAGTTTAGGAGAGTCTCTGATTATATTAAATGCGTGCAACAGTTCTGCAAAAGTCGGTAATAGCTGCGTCTCTGGTCAAAATTACTACGCGGCGTTACTGATGATAAGTACGGGATGCGATACGGCCGCCTTCGAAGCAGATCGCATATCGATTGATATGCCCTCCCGAATTTTTTTATAGTCATAATCTCTGCAGCTAGAACCTCGGTAAATGGCATAGACCTGACCTATTCATACTTAATAGCATAGTATTTTGATTACATAAGAGTTTGTAAACAAATGCCTACCTTATCTGGCAACTCTGATCATTATAGACCAATGCAAATAAAACTGTTATAGTACCCGGTGGCCCATAGGCACCTGCAATGAACCTGCTGAGACTGTCGTACCAATACGTGAGTGGTTTGATTTTGAGCTCATCCTTCGTATAAGGCATCCATAACCTATGCCGGTCTGATATATTCAAAGACAAATCGTCCGAGGCTAAGTGAATTCGTACAAGTCCACACCACTCACGTAGGAACGTAATGATCTTTTACATCAACCCCTCATCCTTACTCAATAGATAATGTTTAATAATGCAAACTATTGTATATAGACATGACAAATCTCGATACTAAAGATGGCCTTTAATATCGACTACGTGGACAAACAATCGAAGATATATCAACCTGCTATGAACTGAAAACAAATATCTGCCTTAATTTTCTGGGATTTCCTCATCTAGAATACATGACACTGCTTTACTGAGAATTCGTTCTGTATCGTTTCCAATCAACTATCCTATTCGCCAGAGAATCGTGGACAACATGTTTCGAAGTAATATTGCGATCACCGGATACTAAAGCCTACATTGGGCTCTGTACGGAGCGCTCACATCGTCTGTGGAAATAGTATTTGACGATGGAGGCATAAAAAGATAAGAGTATATATATATATTGTCTTATTAATATTATCAGCATCCTCATTATGCTTTTTCTCAAACTATATATAT
>NW_014038622.1:0-2481 GCF_001186125.1 Sphaeroforma arctica JP610 | reverse complement strand
TGAGAAAAAGCAGAATGAGGATGCTGATAATATTGATATGACAGATTTTGTTAACGAATTAGTGCACACAGGCAGTGAAGACAGTATCGACTGGGATAAAAGCTACGATAGCGAACACAGCACAGGCGTCGACGGTAATAGCGGTAACGATGGCGGTGATGGCGGTGGCAGTGATGAGGCTGGAGATAACATACCTGACGAACGCGGTCTGCCGAAATTGGTACCCAATAAGGCATTCTGGGACCGTCCGACAAGACGCGAACATGAGTATGATCATACACCTGAGAACATTCTAAAAAGGTGTATCTGGGAGGATGAACTTTTTCCAGATAGAAATTTCCAAGCTATGCTCAGGCAAAGTTGTTTTGCGATACTCTTGCTGCCAAAATGGGAGTGGTGCTATGTAGCGGCGCATTCTTGAAGCGAGGGAAAGGGTTATTGAGTTGCAATAGAAGCGGTACTACCGCAAAATTAGCGAGGCGCCAAGAAGTGAGGAGAAGAAAGTAGAGCAGGAAACTAACCGAGCTTCAGTTCATCACACTAGGCATTCCATAAACCATAAAATGTGGTTGCAAATTTAAGGTAAGCTAGTTACGCCTAGCATTATCGCGCATCGCTGCTATGACTAACTTAATATTGTTTTATTCATTCAGCTTAACTTTGTGCATACGGAAGCACCGCCAGGTTTTGAGAAAACTCCATTTAGGGCTGATTATAAATATGACGGTTGGGTCGCTCCAAGCGCCCATCGTATAATACTCACTGGTGGATGCAATTCCAGTGATGAGCATGCAACTGTATCGTATCATTTGTAGTCAGTGGGAAAATATTCAAATGGGACAACTTCGGAAGCGAGGTAAGTAACTAAGTTGTTCAGAAAAGGTGTATTTGAGAAGTGGACTATATAAAAGGTGTTCAACAGGGGTGTGAGAGAGAGATGGGCGAAAGAGGTGTGCAAAAGAGGTGAACTCTAATACAATTCATTAACAAGTTATATATTTGCAGACGAAAAGCGTCCTAGTGACCATGGTCTTGCGGAAATGACCGACGAACGAGTTCCGAAAGTACATACTGTCGCTGCATCCAACGGAAGTATCCGTCACAGCCCAGATTAAACATATACATAACATCAGAATCGTAAGTTCTACCATGGGTCATTTTTTATAACACACCATACTTGGTTTAGATCACCTGTCACGCGCTAAAACTTATATACTTCCATGTATATTCAGAACGCAGTCAAACACGCAATAAGATTTGAAAGATGAGCCAGCAACTCTTTGACGACGCTAAGACCTTGCCATCTTATATTAAGAGGTCCAGCACTTTTGCACTTGGCAAGGATATATCGGACGAGTGCATCGCGGAGTTTGTGAAGATGACGGAATGTGAAGAAGCTATGAATGGGCAAGTAATTTATAGTTAAAAACAATAAACTATACTATAACAATACTTCTATACAATATATAGTATCCACTCTAATGCTCCCCTCCAATGCTACCCCCTAATGCTCACCTCTAATGCCCACCTCTAATCCTCACCTCTATCCGCACCTCTAATGCTATCCTTTAATATTCACCTCTAATCCTCCCCTCAGGAGCGACTTTCTCAACTTCTTCAAGTTGGTGCAGTCCATGAACCCTAATCTATAAGTACGAACTCTGCGCGACAAAGAGACCAACGTTTGGAAATGTGTTCTTTGGATGACGAATATTGTGCGAAAAAAATAGCGTAACTTTGGTCGTATAGTCAGTATGCATGCCCGCCGTAAGGGGAACAACGAGTGGGGGTGGCAAGGACCGGGCAACGACGGGAATATCAAGTACTTCGGTGCCATGCTGTTCTATATGGAGACGAAGGAAATACATAGGTTTGCACTAGTTTCTCTTCAGAAATCCATGGGCGAGGGGGCGTGTTACAGGCGCCGTTCAAAACTGAGTTAGTTTTCGCCAACGGGTTTTTGAGCCAGTCCAACCTTAGAGAAGGCCAGTTTTATTTCGCAGTTAGGTAGTGTTTATGGTACTATCAGTAAGATTCTTGGTGGTTACCACAGTGGGAGGGTGAAAGAGGCGTTAGACAAAGCTATGCACGCAACAACGCAATACCTATGTGACCAATACCTTGATATTGTCATTAGTATACTGACAGGAAAGAATGCTGCCACAGGGGTGAGATTCTTCAAAAAGATGAAGCAAAATAGTCTACACATGTGTGATTGGGGTCTAGCTGACAAGTTCACAATGAGACTTATAAAGGATCACAGATGGGTGAATCTTCAAACTCACATCTGGATGCGTGGTTTAAGTTAATGGTACTTATAATGCCTAGACTTTTCAATGGCATATGTAAAATCGCTAGCCAAATGCATACACACACTAGACTAGCAAAAATCGAATATGCCATGATATACAACACAGGGGGGTGGGGTGAAGGCAATAAGCCGATTTATTCATATCGCACAGTGCCGACAGTGGGGCACCC
>NW_014038623.1:6189-9995 GCF_001186125.1 Sphaeroforma arctica JP610 | reverse complement strand
CAAATAGTATTTGTGACCTTTGACTTTATATATATCATATTATTTACAAATCAAAATACACTGCAATCGCATAAGGTACAACTAAACTACATCGAATCAACTATGCACTATTTGGACAATTAAGTATTCAGACACTATTTTGACTTGCAAATTATAGTAAAGCAGATGTACTTAGAAGAAAAATTTTGTTCCTAGTACCTTTGCTTCCCATTGTAGATAATCGTCGTGCCGCACACGCCAACATTAAAAATAGTATCGGAGTCAGGAGTGTCGATGGACGGTGAATTCGAAACTATGATAGTCGCACGCTAGATATCTTCATACATTTTATAGGAGTGTTTTGTAATTTGTATTTACATAAATACGCGTCGTCAGCAAAGTGTGTATTTTTTGAAACCCACCTAAAAGTGTATTTTTTTCAGGAAGTTATTAGGGTTTAGGGTTTAGACTTGCTGCATTCCAAATCCGATTTTTTTGGGTATAGGGTTTCGGGTTGACCCTACTAAATTTTTTGATTCCGTGTCGTAAAGCAGTCCGAGAGACCCTATCCAGACTCACTCCAGAGGCCATAACTTTTACGTATTTGTTATGATGATAGTTTAATATTTACAAGCACAGAGATACAAGCCGCACTTCTTCGCAGAACAGGTACGCGCAGCTGGAAAGACTGACCTCGTGTGCTTCAAAGATACGTCGTCTATCTATCAGCCTGGGAATTGTCCAATCAGACTGAACGCACATTCAATACACGTGCTCCTCAACTACGGAAGTTTCGTGGCCATCCAGATAGATCTGATGGTGAGGCTATGTAGATAGATCTGGTGGTGAGGCTATGTAGATAGATCTGGTGGTGAGACTATGCATGCGGCATAAATTGCTATTAGAATATATGGAATGTATTTTCAAGATCGATCGATAAATAGTTCAGAAGCACTAACTCGTGATTAGGGGATATAGTGCACTTATCACCGATTTCAAAGTGCATGTAAAAACTTACCCTGCCGTAAACGACGATGGCCATTTCCAACGGCACTAGTACCTTTCTGTTGCCGAAGGCGCAATCGATACAGGGCAGTTCCGGAAGACGAAGATCTATTCTGTGCTTCTAATCAATCAATAAAGTAATGGTATGGCTTATCATCTTTTAAGGAAGGTACTGTGTTTGAAAGAAATCATTTCGCGGACGTGTTCTAACATTCATTGCACACCTTACGAAAGTATGACTGCACCGTATCCAAGTGCATGCCATCATTCCCTTTCCATTCGAAGCTGAATTTGTCCGCTGATCGACCCAGGCCACGAGCGTGGAATTTTTTATCAGGCGCAAGATGGGTGGCTCTGAACCGGATTCCATTCAACGCCTCCAACGCAAGAGCATATTTTCCGCTGGATTCGTCACCTAGAATATCTGCAAGAGCTTTCTCGGAATTGACACCACAAACATGCTGCAGATATTCCAGTACCGGTGTTCCAGGGTTGGGCTTCAGATCGCCATCCAACATTATAGATGAGGATTTGTGCACTGAAGTCTCACCCTGGCAACAATGCGAGCTTTGGGCAAAACAGCCTTAGTATAGTAACCTGCTAACCGTAGCGTAAAAGATCACACTTTTTGGAACCATTAGTTAATTGCCGGTGTCTTGGAACTTCCTCTTGCTTTTATACAATTCTTATGCTAAACTTGAGCGCTAGATTCGCTACTGCGAACGCAAAATCAATTCAACTGTAGTTTTTAGAATATGTACAGTTCTGAAATGAAAAAAACGATATGAGGTACGACTGTACTGTTTCTATTTGGAAACCACGATAGAAGGAATGCAATGTGCATATTTCGTAGTTTCACATACATACAAATCTAAATGCATGTTATTGGTTATATACATACACAAACACACTCAACACAACTAGAACTTTACAGATTCGAACACCCAAACAGTAAAAGTATCCCTTTTAGTCTGTTCGCACATGTTTGTCCACTAAATTAATATATAGTAGACAAAAACTCAACAATGCATATATAGGCCAAAACTCTATAAAATTATTGTATATGCATAGCGACATTCAAACACATTTGCATACTAAACGTACACAGGCAGGCAGATATGGCACCGAATACATCATGCACACAAATATAGAATCATAAAATATATACGCCTGTATACAAATGTACGCTTGAGTTTTCTGATCTGTCACAATCCCTTTAAGCATTTTTAATACGTGCGCGTTATATCTATGTGAAGAACCAGTCACTGTGGTCTGGAACAGCCAGCAGCAGCGTATGATATTATAGTACTATTCGCCATATATGCTTGGTTTAATAATATTGCCCACACACTCTGCACTCCACAAACCGCACAATCAAATGCTTAACTTCAAGTACGTGTATATACCGTGCATTTAAGCAGGACTGGGGATGGCGTGTGTAATTTCGGCTCTATGTACACATAGTGTGTGCTTTAGGTGCAACTCTGTCAGAACATGCCCATGGTTATCAACAGTACCACACGAAGAAGTGTGTGTGCGCACTTTCTGCACTTCACAATGTGGACTAGATTTGTATATATATAAATATATAAATATCCCAATGATCATATTCTCATCTCAAATAATTCGTATTTGCATGAACACATATATTTAATGGCTCATTTCCAAAGCATGTGATACTGCCAGATAACAACAAACGATACAAGTTCTCTCGTTCTGCCCACACAAGCAGTCACATATACAGCACAGGACGACAACACAATACCGGCCACGTTATGATTGTTCCATGGCGAGAAAGCAAATAAGTTCACAATGGCTTATAGCCACAAAAGTCGCCGGTAAGTCCAGCATGCTACCACACTGTAAAACCCGACGCACGCGCTTATATTCTTTTGTACTGTTGTGTATACGTACGCATAACTTCATACACACATGCAATCAATTCGAAGACTTTAAATTACATACTGATAAAAATGATATGCACAGTTTTTATTTCAAAAGCACGTTTCACAATATATGCCGATCATTCCCGACTGAGTGGTTCCGCAGCAGATGACACTGCCGCAGCCAGTGGCGCACGTGCTCAGGTTGTTCCCCACACACTGGCCGCAGAAGACCTTTCGGCAACTCACCCGTGCACATTCGTAGACTACATCTTCTGTGTGTAGCTTGCACACAACATGTGCACACGAGTCGCAATTGTACCACTCCCCAGGGCCCGCAGCCACGTAACAGTCATCGCATATCACCGTATCCTGCCCTTCCTTGATATTCCTTGTATCTGTGTTTGCCCTATGCGTGGTTGCATTCTCTGTATTGTTGGTAGAGGTAGACACTTCTGCATCCCGGTCCGTATCGGCTACCGCTGTAGCCTTGTGTGTGTGTGTGTTCATATATCTGTCCTTCATGTGCCGTTTCAGGGTGTCCAGATGTGCTTCTGTATACGATGGATCATACGCACGCTTGTTGCTACCCTTCACTTGTTTCAGTATTTTGCCCTCCTTCAGCTCATTGCGTTCCGCTGCCAGCTCCAACTGAAGGTCCAGCATGATGCGGTTGTGTTTGGATTCTAATCGTCTGAGTTCGTTTGACTGTCTGCGTTTCGTTTCTTCTCGTTCGGCATCACAAAGTTTCCTTTGCATTATCAATCTATCTGCACGTGTGCATTAAACGTGATTTAAAGATGAACATATTATTCAACTTGGATCACTCTTATAAAAGTACATCGAATAAGTCCACTATGTATATAAAAGCTTCACAGATTTGGTATCCTGAGCTGGCTACGAGTGAATGATGTATGGTAAATACCCCGGTAGAAGACT
>NW_014038623.1:0-5192 GCF_001186125.1 Sphaeroforma arctica JP610 | reverse complement strand
CAGATGCAAGATATCAGATGTGCTTCTTCGTTGTATATGTATTCGTGCTCGCTTCTGAACTAAAGCTCAAGTAACGCATTCGTGTATCACAAACACACAAGCATAAGACAAGGTCGCCTTTTGAACTGTAACAGGAACTTTAAACAGATAACGGTACATGTTTATTGGGGGGGGGGGGGTTTAGGACAACACAAATATGTGAGCAAACCTTTAACCCACACCTTCAGCAAATCTACAGAGACAACTGGACCCTAAATAGTCCTGAGCGCGTGGAAAGTGGCATGGACGTACCTTTCCAACCGGGTAGAGCATAGCTGCTATCTTCGCTCTCTCTGATAGCTCTATATTCTCTCATATCAGCCTCGCTCATTGTCCCACGCTCCTTTAAAATACGCTGATAATTATCTTTGCGAAAATCATCTTGCGCGCACATACTATATATTTAAATTAATGAGCTTGGAGCACAGTTGCAACTTGAATTCGCATTAGCAGACTGATGGATCAGGATTGACAGGCAGGATCTACGAGGTCGCAGAGGACTTTATTATAATATTCACCTCGATACCTTTTTCTTTAAAAGAAAATCCAAACAATATAAAATCTAGAGAGACGGCCGCGGCGGCGCGGCTCGTGAATATTGTCCGAATGTTTTTGTTTGTTTATTTTGTTTTTATTTATTAAATAAAAAGCAAAAAAAAAGGAAAACAAAAACTGTACAGTCATACCTCTATATATGTCCAGTTCCCGGGATTGGCAAATAGACCAGGTCTAGGCGCACATTAAATACTCCTTCCCTTTCGTGACGATCAAGCCCTGACTTACACTAAAACCAGCTTCTTTAACCTTTCCGACCCACCCAATCAAACGCTTCTCGAACTCGTGATGTGTTCCTCTCCTTTCTCGATATTTCTTTTCTGCATGTACCTCATAAGACTGACTGAGTATATTCTCTCCGGACTCCATGAACCTTCTTATTGTTTTGATACTAACGCCGAATGATGCATGCGCTACCCGCACGGCCTCCTTAACTAAATCCTTGCGATTGCTATATTTCCATGATAGGTCTAAGCTGTATCCCGCTTTCTAGATTGTACGCACGATGGCACCTTTTATCTTTGTTTGTTAGATTGATTCTTTTTGTTGTATTGGAGCTCCCCTTTGATAATACAGTCTGTTTATATGTTTTCTTCTTCTTACCAACAGTGAGCCTTTCGCACAACAGCGTTCACCACTAGAAGTGTCTCCCATCAGGATCTATTGTAGTACGTACTCTAGTGTATGTATTATTTAGATAAAGCTACCGTCAAGCTGAGGTGAAAGGTGAAATATTCACACATGAAAAACCCTAAAACCTCTAAGAGCAGGCTGCAGGACCGGCCTAAAACGACCGGACTCGTTGGCCAAGATAGAAATTGGACATATAAAGAGGTAGACACGGTGGCCATATAAATAGGTATGACTGTACTGTAGATAAACAAACCAATATTTAGCAGGCAACGAAATTTTTTTATCTTCTATTTTTTATTGTTTATAGTAGGAGCATGAGTAATAAATATTACCGTGTCAGACACTGTCAGTGTGTCGGACGTCAAGTCGTGTGTCTGTGTCTGCGACAATAAGACATATTTAAGTGTTTTTTAAATAAAAAAACATACTGTACAATATGTATGTACTTTTACAAATAAAGAAACAAAAAAATTACTATGGTATGTCGTTTTTTTTTAGTCACCAACTTACATATTCTCTATTTTATAAAAGGCTATGAAAATGCCTTTCTTTCAAGATACCAATTTGAAAACAAGAACCTAATTCGTTTAACGCTTTCGATACGAATGAGGTCAATATTTATTAATATTTTGGATAGATAGAACCGGTTCAGAGTCTCCAGACTTCATTTTTTTTTAAATCGTAAGACGTACAATGGACGATGACATATCGTGAAATCGAACATTCCATCATTTTTTTTTATTCGTCAGCTTCTCAGCCCAGCTATTATTTAATTTTAGTTTGAGACAAAGAACAAAAAAAGTCATAGTTTAAAAATATCCTTTCGCCCAGGGTAAACCTGTCGTTTGAACGTCCAGACTCGCAGCCAGCAGGCCGCCTGACTGTCAAGTGTCAGCCTGTGAAGTGTGAAGTTGTGAACTGAACTGATTATGTATTTATGAATACACAATATGTAAATACTGAGGAGCCCTTTTGGGCTTTTGCCTTTTGACCTTCAATAATTAAGGGATCGTATTTTAAAATAAAATAAAACCAATATTAGAAATAATAAATAGTATGTATAAGAATTTAGAATGTCTTAATACGGCACTGGTGACAATAAAGGCACTGGTGACAATTAAACCTAAACCCTAAAAACCCTTCAGCCGACAGATAACAAACATACCGGCAGAAAACAAACACATCTCATTAGTGCTTAAAACCACGCTAATTCCATAATTACACCTATATTTAAGCAAATTAAACTCGAAAAGGTATTAGTATGAGACTATTAGGAATCTGGGCCTGAGGGGGTTAATAATTTTGTTGTCACCAGTACCGTGTAAAGACATTCGTATTTTTTATATTTTTATTTCAAGTACATTCAGTAAGAACAACAAATGCCGGAGGAGGGAGTCCCAACGCCGAACGGCCAACGGGCCAACGGGCCAACTCCCACTGCCACTGCCGCAACAAGCAAGAAGAGTGGAACTGAGACAAAATCGAAATGTATGGCATGTCGTTTGACCAAATGTCGGCGTTGTTTACGTCCCAGCTTCCGAAACTTCCGACTCACAACTTCACAAGACCTTTAAATTTTATTATATAAAAAACGCACAACTTGATTCACACTATTGAAGACTCAGAGTTCAAGAGGCAAGAGGTGCCTAATCTCTACTCTCTCTCTCTTTTATATTAAAAATAATCAGTATAAAACTACTATGCAAATAATCAGTAATCTACTAAATAATTAAAATAAATGTCCTGCTAGAAGTCTATCCTACCCTTGAGGCTTGAGCCTAATTGGGCTAAATATTATATTCCGACTAGAAAGAGTAAGAGAGAGGAGAGAGAAGGCTATGCACAACAGCCACAACTGCACATGCAAGTGGACAAGGCCACAACTTCACAAGTCACAAAGTTAGAATCACAGATTAGCAGAATCACAGCTCACAACAGATTCAGACTCCAGTACAATGCTTTAGAGAAAATGTAACAAAGTGCTTTAGAGAAAATGTAACAAAGTTTGGGTGATTAAAGCGTTGTACATGTCATTTAAACATAGTGTGATGATTTTATGTTCCGCATTGAAGGTCTGTGAACTAAATTACTAGGAACTTCTTACTAACAATGGTAATCGTGATCCATGGGCAAGTGTGTATCAATCAGCGGTAAAGGCTTCGTGGTATATTCGTATAACCTCCGTAATCATATCAACTTCTCGCACGCGACAAATATCACAGAAACCCCTCGTGCGCTATCAAAATGCCAATCCTCGACGAATATTTAAATATTCTGTTGGCTCGCCTGCATCCGAGATCAGTCAATAGCTACGGCCAAATATTTCAAACTGCTAGGTGTTACTGACATTTTTTCCTCCTTCTCTTGCTTGATCTGTGCTCGATGACATCATCAATTGTGCAGCAAATGCACCTGGTACTCCGACAGCCTACACATATTCTGAAATGATCGATGGGATCGGCTTCGCTTTCCACTTCAGACTCGGCAGTATCTGTGTGTGTGTTCGAAAGCACAGAGTTGACCGCACATTGATCTATATCCAGACTCGTTGAACGTGAGTGAAACCCAGACTTTGTATAGCTTGAAAGATGATTATCGCTGTCGGTGATAGCAGATTCCCTTGCTTTGCTTGCACGCTCACTCAGCATCGAATCCCGCTCCATCATCAATTCTATTTGAAGCTCCATCATTTGTTTATTGTGTCTCGACTCCAATCTACAAAGTTCAAAAGAAAAAAGTTGCTTCAACTTCTCTCTCTCCGCTTCAAATCGTGCTTTCAACAAACCTGCTTGATCTAGGTATTATAAATGGAGACTTTGTTTGAGAACACAGAAACAAACTAATTGCACTCAAATGTCAGAAAATAGATTCTGGAACTGAACAGTATAAGAGACCGTACTCCCTACTTTCAAACGGAAATCGCATCAGAACTCGACAATCAGAAACTGGTAATATTCAAACTGGGTATAGAACTTATGCAAGCCGTTATAACAGAACACTACCTTTACGGAGGGCTGGAAGTAGATCATCATGGGCATCGCGTGGCGCACCGTGAAAATCCATTTCGAAAGGTCCATATAACTTTATTTTGTAAATGAAGTAAGTTGTGTCTAACAATGCACTATATACATTGTCTTCAGACTTCGTCTATAACTCTATATCGCGCATTCACCATCAAAAATTGCCTTCGATCGGGGTATTTTTTTATTTGTGTCTGATTGAGTGTGAACTGTGAACAGATTTTTAAAAAAAGAATCGAAGGTTCTGTACTTCTCCATGCGTATTTACATAAATATTGCGTCGATGCCGAAGAAGCCGAAGGAGCCATAGAAGCCAAAGTGAACGAAGCCGAGGAAGCAAAGGAATATGATGAACACAATTATTTGTTTCTGTCACACTCTCGGCTAAGTACAATAATTATTTTTTTGTATAAAATATTAAAAATATAGTCATAGCACAGTTTATTTTTAATTCTTCATTGTTTTATTTCTATATTTTAAATATTGTAAACAAATTTTAACCGCCGCTTATACTTTTTTAGTTTTTTAACCTTATGATCTAATTCACAGGGGGTATGAATGTTTTAATGCACCGCATTTAATTTGAAGAGTAACTACAACAAGAGGATAAAACTAAATGAAAACAATAATAATAAACCTAGTATGTATTCTGTACAATTAAAAATATGTATGTACTACAAATGTGCACTTGTTTTTTTTAGAAAGTTGTGAACTAAACTCGCTAGGCATTGTAACTATCAAGTTTCATCTCTATGATAGGAGCATTTGACAGGTCCCTCGTGAGTCGCGTGACTCGGGTAAAAACTGAAAAGATGGCAAGGTGACACGATGACAGTCATGACCAGGTGAAAGTCAGCGATCGGTCATATATAAACAACATAGTATGGGATATATATATTTACATATATATATTTACATATAGTATATATATTTACATAAAGTATA
>NW_014038624.1:4700-10023 GCF_001186125.1 Sphaeroforma arctica JP610 | reverse complement strand
ATATCGATATTTCACGATATATAGAATTTACCTACGCGTTTATTTATTCTAAGGCATTAGTATCGCCTTTATTAGACCGAATCTTACATTAGTGACAGCAACCGACAAAATGCGAGAGGTATTCGAGTCAACGAAAAGGGACTACACAAAGAAAATGCAGAAAACCAACTCAATATCTTTGAGACTCTTCTAGATGCAGACAGCCAGTAAGCAATGAAAGATGTGAATACACCAGCTTACGATAGTAAACCCGTATTCGACATGTTGCACTTTTGTGCAACCAGGTCAGCGTTTATGACCAGGGGCCCCATAGGTGCGGAAAGATTAGTAGGTGCACAAGAAGTCTTAAACTATGAAAGTTCACCAGGGCTATTGCAAATGGTGGGGTACGCTGGATTAGAGTGTATTTAATGGTCAAGAGAGATGATCTAAATTGTCCTGTGATCCAGGACTTAATAGATTATCCTAGAGAGTTTGCCAATGACTGATAGTCTGTGGGGCACCGCACGAGGCAAGATTCAAAGAGATAAATTCAAAAGCACAAAATATATACGCGAAGTACGGCGAGGCCAGATGAATATTCAATCCGCGAAAGACAGCTTGACGGATACCATGGAACATATACTTGATTGCAAACTCCTTATGGGGGATGATATTAGTATCGAAGTGGCCAAATCATCGGGGCCAAAATCAGAATACGAGGTTACAAGCGAAGAAGATCTATCTGAAGCAATACAGGTTTATCGCGTTAGACTTGGAGAGAACCTCTCGCATTACTTTCCACAGAAGCCAAATATTGATACACTAGTTAACTATTATCTCCACCCGCTCCACAAGGATCTAACGTCACCGAGCTTCACATCAGAAACACGAACTACAACACTGGCCGAAATCAAAAGGAAAATAACAAATACATATGTTGCTATATTTGAGGCAAGGTCTAGTCTGGAGAAACACTTGACAGACAAGGCGACAGTTACGACGGAACAATCAACAGAATCTGGTGAGTCTACAGAATCATGTACGCCTAATAAGCCTACAGGTGAAGAAAACAAACAAAAAGCCGATCAAATCCAAAGCTGTATTGCAATCAGGTGAATTGCTGGATACTGTTGATCTTTTAACACTATCCTCCGTCAGTAAACGACGTCGAAAACTAGCGCAATTGAGGCAGGCATCAATGGGCGAAAAGGAGGGGACACCACTTCGTGAGTCGAGTACTGCAGCATTTAGGGTTAAAATACGAAGGGAACTTAATGCATGGGATAATCTGCCTTGTGTTGCACCCAAAGAAACATCTGTTCAGATAGGGAGAGGATTAGGAACCAAGACTGTTAAAAAGCGGATGCACCCAAGCAAATAAGCATTGTAGTGCTGGCATAGTTTGAGATACCAGTTCCCTATCCTGTACGTGGTTGATTTAATATCGTTCAGTGTATTACTAACTTCGTGTCGGTTGGAAAGTATCTTCTCATTGAGCGGAAACGTACAAGATAAAAAGCGAAAGGCATAATTCAAAGGTAAGTATACTCGTGATAATTTTTTTAAAACAGTGTATAAGTGATTAATTACTCTGTTGTATTTAAAAGTAACTGATTTTGAACTTCGAACAGGTTCCACTTTCGCCACAATAAGTTTTGTGAAAGGAAACTCAAGTCTGTTGCCGCCATTGACCGAGATACTGGAAGATTACGAAGATGAAGCAAATGATATTTGAGACAACTATTTAATTTCTGACAGCACACAAGCCTGATGGGGATTAGGGGTGAAATCCGTCGATCCCATTAAGCTTGTGCGACTGCCAATACTTGATAAAGTATCTATTGAAATTAGAATAAATTTATAACCATATGTTTATATACCATAGTGGCGACAGTCTTCATCTGCGATAGTATAACAATAAGTATATAATATAAATAATAATAGGTTTACATTTGCGTATAGACATGTGTCCATGTCTAATTGCATGTATACATACCTATATGCTTGCGTATAGACAAAATAATAAAGGAATCGACATTAGAACACATACCTTGATTATTATCTTTCCTCATAAAATGAGCGCGAAAGCGATTGTTAGTGACTGTATGCGTAAATACATACAGTAAACACATACACATACATATACATGTGCATACATACGTGTACACACATGCGTAAACACATCCACTTAAACACATACACAAACACATTAAAAACATGTAGACCTGTGCATACATAGTTACATACGTGTACACAACTACACACATACAATACTCTAAACCCTAAAACCCGAACCACAAAGGCCATGGAAGAAAATAACTAACTATAAAGCACGGTATGTACTGATAACATACTATGCAGAGTCCATTAAGAGGAAGGGGTGAAAGCTGAGGATCCCTTAATGGATTGCTCTGTATAGTGTTCTGTATTTATTTGTAGAATAAATTGATACAATGCAATATATTAGTATACATTTGAATGATGTCGTATTGTTAGTAAACACATGCGTAAACACATACAGTAAACACATACACATACATATACATGTGCATACATACGTGTACACACATACGTATACACATACACACATGTACACATGTGCGTACATACGTGTACACACATCCATAAACACACATCCTAATTATCTGAATTTTTGACCACCAATTTCATAGTAAAATCACTAATACAAATTGTATTGTTGCCATTATGCCTACTATCAATTGAATTGGTGGTTAACGAAAACCCACACATACAGTGATCAATTTGCTTTTATACTCATAATACTGATCCCAGAGTGCTGTAATCAACCAAAACTAATAAAAGTATGTGGATGGTCACACACCTTGTATTATGGGCGGTTACGATGAATATTTAGTGGTGTCAGTCGGATTCAACAGTATTGTGAAACAAATTCAAGCTAAATGATTCAGTCCAACTTATGGCAGATTATCGTGACATAGCACTTATTATATGTTATGCAATCGTCATGTCCTATAATTCTGTATACGTTACAAGCAAGGTCACATTAGTAGACACAACAATTTATAGACTATTTGGGGACACATGAAAGCGTCAGCAAGTCAAAACGCATGTTGAGGCTACCTTCATTTGACTACGGAAAATATTGAAAGTATTCAACTTGGTATATCACTTTTTTAAGAATGAAAATTGTATAGAAATTTAGTGGTCAAAATTATATTTATTGGCCAACACATTTTGGCAACGTGATTACGTGATCGTCAAAACAGCGATACAACGGGGGAATATATTACGGATCATTACATTATATATGTTGTCATTCACAGACTCATCACTCATAGTATCAATCAATTATCATGCCACCACAGTGTAGTGTTTTAACGTGTAAAGGCAGAACCCATCTAGTGAGATTCCCGACAAATACTGAAGTACGCCAGAAATGGGTTAAAAAGCTACGAGAGAATGTCGAGTATTCCCGAAAATTACTAGCTTTTCCAAACTATTTCAGGAACAGACGATAGATATGCGTATCTCACTTCCGATCTTATACGCTAAGCGTACCCCACGTGGTGTAATCAAGTTCCAAAAGAATGCGCTACCTCAACTAAATTTATCAGCTGACTGTGACAACATCAACGAGCATACCAATGAAGTTGCGAATTCGACGACAACTCTACGAAGTCCCGCTGCTGGTCACACTTTTCGAACTTTGGAGGATGTTGTAAGATGGTTTGGTGCATACTATGCCAATACGAGCTGGAAACTGATGCATGACAGTGAGGTCCAGTTGGGCTTTGTGGTCGATTTCTATTTAAAGGAAATCCTATGACAGCACCTCTGTATATCGAAAGTGTGGTCATCGTAAATGAGGAACCACTACAAGTAAGATAATGTAAAAGCAGAAAAACCAACATCGAGCAGGACAGCAACTATGATGAGGAAACGTACATGGAAAGTACCACTGAATTTCATGCCAAAATTGTGGTAAGAAACCCTTTTCGTACTTCTTGTAAGATTCGGTCTATTAAGGCGATACTAATGCCTTAGAATAAATAAACGCGTAGGTGAATTCTAAGTATCGTGTAAATATCAAAGTAAATAAACGAAATGAGACATTTAGTAAAGTTAGGTATGCCTCGTGAAAACAGCAATACTCTGAGGGATTGTGAGGCTGAGACATTGTCTATATATAATCCTCTCAGTACAAAATTTCTTGATGTCCTTTGTTATTGTCTTAACCAATAACTTGCCATTATCAAGAATTACCGACTTAGCCTTCATCAGACTGGCACATCTGGTTGGCTCATCGGAGGATCAACTAGGTAACGTTAATAGTCCCTAGAAACCTATATTCGGTTGAGCTATCTCGCTACCGAAGTATTCAGATATAAGTAAAGTTGGAAAGTAAATATAGTTCTATAAATAGAACTAGACCAACTCTTATGTTTGGTATTTTACTGAGGCCTTTTAATGGCCTCGTCCAAATATCTGATAAGTAAAATGTAAAAGGTATGAATTAATAAAATAATTAAAAACCATTTAGGAAACTTAAGTTCCTCGTGCTATTAAAAGTACATATTAGGTAACTTAAGTTCCTCGTACGATTAAGAGTATGTCTATGATTTACGTACTGCTTAAGAGCACGTTAATAACATAGAATCTAATGTGGAGGCCTGGCTTATTACATTCTGAAGTACTTATCGAGGTTTTCGATAAGAACTACGATCAACTACATCCCATAACAATTCAGAATCGTCGTCCGATGACAAGATGTATGTTAAGTTAAATTCATAAGTAAACTCTATACTCGTGTAATAATTATATTATAATTTATAATCTTAAATAAACACAAAATATGGCATCTGTGTGTATGTGTGCATGTGTATGATTTATGTGTACACACACGTGCTTTTGCGCTATGTGCAATTTTTTTTTGCTGTATGCCCCGCATGTCTGCCCTTGCTATTGTTTCCATAGGTGCAGTGAGACACCGATTTTGAACCGATGAACTCCGCCGATTCAAATACAATGTCGAACCGCACATAAAGAGACAATAGCAAGGGCAAACATGCGCGTCATACAACAGAAATTAAATATATGGCACAAAAGCACGTGTGTACACATAAATAATAGTTGGCACATACTGTTACACAAACTATACAAACACATACTGATCGTAAAATATTTTGTGTAAATCACTCAAATAAGAATTGAAATTCATTGATGATACCTGTTGTTGAATATCAGTTGATCTTTGAGACATTAATTAGGATGTGGGATGATGTGTGTACGAATATTTACACCCAACATATGATAGGATACTGTCGTTTCCATAATGATATATATATACATACATATATAT
>NW_014038624.1:0-3322 GCF_001186125.1 Sphaeroforma arctica JP610 | reverse complement strand
TTAATTTATTATTCATTGTTTCTAAATTTACATAGTTTCATCGATAGGGGCGACTGATGTCGGGTGTTGCATTTTGATGTATAGCATTATTTCTGACGACAGAAATGATTGTACCTTGATTAATCAAACCTATCACTGCCACTTTTATTATTTTGTCATTGTCGTCGTAAGTGGATACATAGAGCATTATAGACGCTGTATCGCCAATCTGTAGATGTTCATTTGTATCCGTAAAGGAGTCTCGAGACACAGATCCTATGCACCTCACACGAGTATACCAGTCGAAGCAATCAGCTACATGTTATCGCCGATTACCTGTATACACATCTACAGCAACGTAGTAGTCTTTGGGCAGACTGACTATATTATTGTCCGTACATAATAGTCCGACAGATTGACTCATAAATGTATCCATGAGACTCAGATCGTAATTCCTGTCAATAGTGGAATATCGCTACATGGCCTGCCATACCTTTGGACGTTTGTTGAGAATATTGAGTATTTCGGACGTATATGGTCTCCGCTTTGGAAAAAGATTACGTCTACTGGTCATGTTATTTACTTGTCCTACTTGTTAGTTGTGAATAGTTATTGATCCATACCGAGCAAAGCTTTAAAGTTGTGGTCTGTTAAAGCTGTAGGCCTGTATACTGTAGTATGTAAATATATAAATATATGAATATATACATTATCTTCATGTGAAAGGGCGCCAAATAATAAATGTTTAAGAAATATGAAAGCTGTCTTACTTGAAATATGTCGACCATAATTAAGAAATCAAATTGAAACAGAAAACTGGCTTAATTACGAAATAAGAAGTATGCATAAGGATTTTTTATTAAGAACCACCGCTTTGACATGAAAGCAATCTTATTCTTAATTAATAATCACGTTAGGAAAAAAATGGTATTAAGTTTTGGATTCTGCCAATTTGGGGTTAAGTATTAATTTAAATTGGGTTCACATTCTTAATTACTATAAAATAATTATGTGCTTATACAAAATGCAATAAGAAAACGTACATAGTAATGACATGGTAGCTCTGGTCGCTATACGTATTCCACTGAATGGCGAATGCTGATTTGTTGATGAGCTGATCAGTGATTCATCGACCATGCTCCTCGCGGCTCGCTATCATTTAAAAACAAAAGTATTCTCTGTGTTTGTTTTTTGTTTTTGATTTGTATTTAATTGTTTTAAAGAAAAACAAAAACAAAAAATACACACACTTGACAGTAATGACGAATGACACATCACACAACACACGAGAGAGAAGAAGAGTCAACAACTCAACACAAGAAGAGGGAGAGACTGAAGTCTGGAGTGTGTTCATTGTTCAACTTTGAGGTTGGTTTTATTCTATAATATTTATTAAAAAAAAGTAAAACAATAACAAAACGAAGAACAAAATATAAAATATAAAAAGTATATTTTCTTGCTTGCACATTTAAAAAAAAATAGGTCTCTTGACTCTTGGTGTAAATATTGTATTTTAAAATTTGTATGTATGTAAGATTTTTAATATTTATGTCGGGTTTGTTTTGGTAAAATAAGTAAATATGTATGTACTCTCGTTGTTTTGGTTAAAAAAAAAAAGAAATCATATTATATATTCAAAAAATAGAAGATGTAAATATTTAAAAAAAAAGCACTCGTAGGATCGTGCGTCTTTTTGTTTGTTTAAAAAAACATTTCTATTGATGTATTTATTTATGTAAATTTTTGGTTTGCATAACTTTGCAAATTGCAACGACCTTCTTTAGTTCTACTGATGAATTTTGCTCTAAAAAAACCTTTCTAAAAAAAACATACAAACCCAAACAGGCAAACACATCTCAACTCTTACTCTATTTATTCTCAACGTCTCAAGTCACAACTCACACATCATGACTCACAAGCAAGGTGTTCTCTGTTTTTCTTTCTGAGATTTGAGAGAGAGAGGGAGCCAGGAAGTTTTTATTCCTCCCGCAGGCAGGACTCACACAACAAGAGAGAGAGAGAGATACAAGCCCCCAGCAGTCAGGGCAGGCTCAAACTTCAAACTTCAAAGTCCTTTACACAGTGGACCCACTGGGGGGAGGGGGGAGGGGGGAGGGGTCGGGGAGTCAGGAGTGTTGGGGACTTGGGCGGCGGGGGGGAAGTTTTAGGGGGTTTAGAGCCCGTTTTTTAAAGACAGGGCCTTTTATTTTAGTTTTTTATACCAAAGCCTTCTGAAAATTGTACTAAAAAGTATTTTAGGAGGCTATGTAATTTTTCAATTTTGTTCACGGCCCTCTGGCCTCTGGCCTCTGGATTTAGGTCTGCTAAATTTTCGATTTCCGCTCGAGACCCTATCCAGACTCCAGAGTCCAGAGGCCGTGTTTTTTTTTAGAAGCATATTTAGCTCCTAAGGTTCTATTTAAAAATTTGGAGGCTATGGATGCTATTTAAATAAGGAAGAAGGCTATGACGTGGCAGACTGCTGTAGTATTTTGAAAAACAATATTAAAAAGTGTTTAAAAAAAGAGGGTTGTCTTCTTGTTTGAAGCATAGGGTTCGGAATTGTAGGGTTAGATGTTGAAACAAAACCAGAGGCAGCTCGGAAATATGTTTCCACAAGCAGGTTAAAAACGACAACATGCAGCTACAAGGGCGTTCACTTATGCCGAGAGAACAAGAATTATATCTAGTATGCTTGTCGATACTGGCAGTCGACTTCGCGTTGCACTTCTGGGGTGTGTTTATTGTTGTGTTGACATTTTGTTCATCGATTTCGTTGTAGTCTGCTACCAATACAAGGAGCTCAGTTCCACGAGAGTTTATTAGCGTGCCCTTAGTTATCTCGTTGGACGGAAAGAGTAACGTGTCAGAAGGAGCTCTGGAGTAGAGAAGCTAGAGAAATGTTTAAGATTTGACACCGTCTACCGTTCTCAATCTGGGTGTATTGCACTGACACAGGTACGTACTCACAGGCTTGCTTCAGCCTTTATTAGTGGACGTGATAAAGTATAATGGAGCGGCTGGGCCGAGCTTCCCCCCTATGTTTTTAACAACACTCTGCGGAACGATCGGCATGTCGCTTGTATACTTCTTGCCCACGTCAACTGCAAAGGTGCGTGAGCGCATGGTTTCGTGGTTGTATTATATAAGCTTGTTCTCCGATACACGTTTTAGGGTATTAACATTACACACACACACACGTATTCACAGACACACAGACACAGACACATACACACAGGCTCACACACACACCAACGCACATACAGACACGCACACACACACACTTATATAAATATATATACATACATACATACATACGTACACACACACACACACACACACA
>NW_014038625.1:8143-10042 GCF_001186125.1 Sphaeroforma arctica JP610 | reverse complement strand
AGTGTATGATTGCACAAATCTGTTTCATGTTTATGCTAGTGCTTTTAGTTGTGTGAGTGATGGACATGCACTCACAGAGTCTACAATTGAGACGTTAGATATGCGCCTCGCGTATTGCAACTAGGGTTTTTAGAAGTTTTTTTGTTTTAATGCCTTTAGCGCAGGCCATGTCCATGCTAGTGGCCAACGATCTGCACCTATTGTTTTTAATTTTAGTGTTTAATTCTCTGACTTGAATTTTATACAGTGATTTCAAATAATTCAGAATTAATTTAGCATATGTACGAGGTCATACTCACCGTACCTAGTGGTCAGGTCAAATATATGCTGACGACTTTTGAACTGCACCTATTGTTTCTAAACAATTCAAATAATTTCCACTTTACAATTAATCACAATATTCCAGCGTGTAGATAAGGCTGTACTCTCTATGCCTGGCGTTCAGGTCAAGTACATGCTGGTGACCTTCGACCCAGACCCCGTTAAAGCACTGCGAGTGAGCCAGAATGACCCCCCCGAGGCATTCCTGCAAGAATTGGGCAATGTCAGCGCTCACCACCGATCCAATGTGAGCGACAGTCTTACGAATGCGTTCAGGATTCTCAATCAGAACAGATTGCAATCGCAAACGGATACTTTTGGGTATGGTTCTTTGGGTATAATCATTGTTGGGTTTGGTTCTTTGGGTATCATCATTGATGGGGATGGCTCTTTGGGTATTATTATTCGTCCAGATAGAATCATGTAATTATGAATGCTCGTGCATCTATATTTTGCATGATGTTTGTATGGGATCAAAGTGGGAAATGGCAGCGCTCGCCACAGGTTCTAAATCAGCGATAGTTCTACGAATGCGATCAGGATTGTCAACCAGAATTGATTGCAATCACAAACTGATGTATGTACGATGGGAAGAAAGGGTCATGTATCTATGTATGTACTTGTCTCTATGCTTTGCTCGATGTTTGTATCAACCCGATCGGGTCAGTGTCAGTGCTCACGATACTCCCACGAATACTTTCAGGTTTCTCAAATAAAACACATTGCAGTTGCAGTGACATGTTTTAGGCTAGGTGTATTGCTTGTGAGATTTAATGCTTAACTATTTGTATATGCCTGTGCATGACTATAGACACAGTTTGATGTTCGACCCAGATCTGTTTAAAACCCTACGTATAGGCCAGAGACTTACTTTCCTCAGTTTCAAAACCCTAAAACTCTAACCCCTAAACCCCAGTCCCTCAAAAAAAAGACGCTGATTTTGTTGGTATCAAAGGGTGATGGAGGTTCAAAACTCCATTATAGCCCTGTCATTTCAGTACAAACTGTGTGCGATTTCTATAGATTTACCTTTATAAATCAGCCCACGCCTTACGATAAACCAAGTTTTTCTGCTCGTCTTTCAAAGCTTTGACTGCATCCTGGACAAGTTGTCGCGTCCGCACCATTCGATCAGATAGTACCGACTGGTGTATGTTATTACCTACACCCTAGTAATCTTAAGCCTTTTATGGATTAAGCTTTGCCTGTACAATCAGTAGAATACAGGCGAGAAAATGATGGGATTCTCAAATGTGTATATGCACACTTGAGTATGTATATTTACTCATACATATATATAAGTACAATGAAGTATTTATATATAAATATATAAAGATTCCTAATTCCTATACCTACCTCTTATACAATACCCTTGCCACTACCATGCAACAGATTTGGTCGGCGTCCGTGGTTGCTGGAGAATGCTGTGGTGGTGTTCTTGTCCGATGGTGCCGCAATGACAAATGAGCACACAGTAGTCGACGCCATAACCTGGCCGCCATGGTATGCGTATATCTTCATATTTCTATGGACACACACACACGCACACACACACACACACACACACACACACACACA
>NW_014038625.1:2822-5225 GCF_001186125.1 Sphaeroforma arctica JP610 | reverse complement strand
ACACACACACACACACACACACACACACACACACACACACACACACACACACACACACACACACACACACACACACACACACACACACACACACACACACACACACACACACACACACACACATATATATATATATCTATATATATATATCATACAGACCTTTGCAGATTTTGTGCTTCTCTGCCATATTGGTATATGCCTATGTATTGCTAGCCCAATTGTATGTGTGTGGACGTTTGTGTGTATAATTGATTCTATATTGCGCTTGCATATGTATTTTGCGAATCTCTGTATTTTCTTTGCTGTCGTCTGAACAAATTTCTTCCACAGTGTCTATGCGCGTGTCTCTGCATGTATCTGTATTGAACAGCATAACTCCCAACCAATAGAACGACACATTTCAGTTCAAATCGTACTATGTAGTACCTACAGAAATTCACATCGTTTCTCTAATAAAGCTTGCTATCGCTGGGCTATGTTTGGTTTTCCCACACTTGCAGGGTGAAAAATACCTGCCTTCCCTCCATTAATACTACTACTACACACGCATACACACACACATATGTATATAACAGCCATGTGTATACTGACATAACCAAGCGTCCATTCATTTTTTATCAACGCTTGTGTATTTCGGCTCGCAATTTGATCTCTACAAGACGTTCCAGCCATGTGCATAGTGAATAAGCTAAGCTTCAATGAACTTTTATTAACGTTTATTTATCTCGGCTCGCACTTTATCGATTTAATGCCTTACTTAAGTTACAACCATGTCCATAGTGAATAAACCGAGCAGTCAGGCACTTTCAAGTTTACGTTTTTATATATCTGACCCTATCTCAATTTGATATGGACAGGACATTACAATTCGAACCTTTTCGATGGGATCAACGTTTATTCTCACTATCACTGCGGCTGCCGGCGCTTCAGAACGGAACTCTGCCCGAGTAAGTTTTGGCGGGGGTTTGGGCTGTTCTGTATATAGTACTTGACTGGTTTTAGCGGGTCTTTCTCCTGGCACGTGGAGATATAGAAACTAATTGGCTGAGAGTTGTAAACGCTTTCACTATGAGTTTAGTTCTGTGCCACTTAGACAGTGAAGATGTATTGATACGAGTGCATTATGATCCTCTGTTGTCTATAATTAGTTTGTGTTAATCTTTTTATTCCACTCATTATTGGAAATCGTACTACTTATATTATTACTCATCCCTCCACTATCACAGTGATCTCACCAATGAAACCGCAATTGGATTTTCGACAAATCGGGACGATATGGTGCCAGCGATGGAACTCTACTGCAAAGTGACGGGCGGTGAGTGAATCACTTTACATGCGGTGTGTGCGCATTACACGAAATGTTTATTTAAATGCAAGTCATAGTAGATGTAAAAACAAGCACGTACTCACATACATACGTGCACGCATGTACTCTCTATATATATATGTATATATATATATATTATCAACTTATGGGTATGGGTGCTGTATCTATTCAGTATATGCAGAACCACGGGATCACATACGTACATGTGCATATATAATTGTACAGACAAACGCCCCCAATTGTACATAACAGGAATAATATTATCACACTCCTACAGGTACGAATATCTCATACATAATCGCTATTACATGCAAACGTTTCTGTGTATACATATCTGAACATGGCCCTATATTCTTTACCTGCGAGTTCCTGGATATAGTCCAGCTGATACCGAACTACGGTGTATAGTATAGTCCCATGCTTTTCTTTTTTTGGGGGGGGCTCATATACTATCATCTGAGTGGAGTAGTCTCCATTCGGCAAAAGTCAGTGATGTGTGGGTGCAATTGAATATCCTCAAGGCCTATTAGTTGTCATTATTACGCGTTGGTTGATGGTTCTGTGGACTCAGTTAGCAGTATTTGTATCTGTGGGTAGTTATGGCCAGTCAGTGTTAGTCCGATTGTTACCTTCACCAACAATACTTCATTTGTATGGTAGCCATTGTTGGGACTCAAAATGCTGACCTTTATATTAATTCTGACATCACTGCCACTGACAAACTTCTCGTCCTGCGCGGCCTGTTCTTGCTAAGTAACTAAACCATCTACACAGTCATTTTTAGAGATCCTAATTTGAATACAGACAAACACACCTCAACACACCCAAGTACGCTATCCCACACATTCAATTCACATACATGTCCCATTCTCTGTGCTGCTGTGTGCCCATTGTATCGGACAGGTCAATCGGAAATCAGTCGCACGTACTCTAGTGCAACCAATTTCGCCGATGTGATTGTAGGCGCAGTCAAAACTCGGTCCGTTACTATCTCGTTACAACCAACGAATGACATACATGGTAAGTATATATACATATATGGTAAGTATATATATGCGTGGCAAGTATATATATAG
>NW_014038625.1:0-2802 GCF_001186125.1 Sphaeroforma arctica JP610 | reverse complement strand
TTAATATATATATATATATATATATATATATATATAATATAGATTGATTGATTATGTGCGTACCTTGCCGTGTAGCTGTATTTATGAATCTGTTAGTTTGTAGGCATGTTGGTAGTATCTACATATCTATGTGGTATCAGTTTATGATTGTTATCGTATATGAATATGAACAAGGCTATTGTTTGTATGGGTAATGGACAGGGGAATCCTTTGATGGCTGAATTATTGAGACGCCATTGCGCAGCAAAAAGCGTTTTTACAGCCAAGTCAGATACATTAGACTGCCCCTCGCGTATTTCGCACTAATTTCATAATTAATTCACACTACTTTCACTCTTCTATTCAGAATAGATATACCAAGGAGTGTACGCTATCTCTGCACTAGAAACAAACCAATTTTTGGTTAAATAGAAACCTACCGCTAGTCACCTTCCGGCCAGGACAATTTCCTGAGCACGGCTAAATGGCAAAGGGTATCCAGAAATCCAAAAGACAAACTTAACCACACTAGTTCCGAACTAATCTCATAAGTGCGAATTTGCACTTATTTCAATTGATGTAAAACTTGTACACAGCCCGGCCAGGCGAGTCCTAAAAGCAGGCTAACTCAGAGGACAACTACACAAGTATACCCAGAAACACCGAAGGACACCAAAATATCAAACTAATTGTATGAATATTAATTCACACAGATACATAGCCCTCTAAATTATACAAGGGCTATGACAAGTTTCATATTAATTCACACAAATATCACCTGACCTTGTATTTAGACACAACTCGGCCAGGCGAATCCTTAAGTGCAGGTGCGCTTAAGGCGCGGCTTCATAGTGTGGGTATCTATTTACACAGCCCAAAATAGGCACGTGCCCGAATTATATCACGCGATTGAATTCGCATTAATTCGCATTAATTCGCATTAATTTCAACTGCTATGGTACTTCAATACAGCGTGACCAAGCGAATCCCTGGTTGTAGGTTCACTTCAAACCACGGCTACATAACATGGGTAGCCAGAGCACCTCGCTCCGAAATAAATACTAGTTCCAAACTAAATCCATAACATTAAATCCGCATTAATTTAATGAGAATTAGTAGGCGCTAATTCCAACTGAAATGTCATTTCTATACAGCCCGGCCAGGCGAATCCTTGGTCGCAGGTTCGCTCAAGGCACGCTAGGATAGGCAAGGGTATTCAGAACACACAACCGAAGAGTGTGCGCATGCATCTGCATGCAATAACTGGAACATGGCCTATTCCAGAGGGGTACTGGATTGATGGGGATACCACGAGTGAGAACTTACCCATAAGAAGGTATATGTATCAACTTATACGCAGTAGGTGTGTATGTGCATACCTACAATCACACACACACACACAGAGACATATATATATATATATATATATATATGCACTTGTGGATATATGTGTACGTTGGTTGTCACGCGGCGAAGGCGTCTGTCGGCACTACACCGCTGGTTTCTTCCTGAGTGTCACTTGGTTCGTAGGGATTTAATTAGTGGTAACTTGCACACAAAAAGGTACATGCCTATACGTCCACACTAAATAGATGTGTATGGGTGTGCGTGTATGTATACACATACGTGTATACATTGTACGTCTGTAGAGTAGGAATAAGCTGTCTCACGTGAACCACAAATTGCTTCACTGTCCTTGCAGGGCGTGTTCGATACAGTTCTCGACCAAGCCCGTCAAGTGGCAAGTAGAAGAGTACTTCTTTGACAAGTACGCAATAGACTCGTTTGTGTACACAGACACTATATTGGAGATGAACAACCCCGATGTCTGCTACCAGGTGAGTATGTGTGTACGTACGTTCAGGTGCACACACATCACATGTACAGTCACACAGACGCTGGACATTCACATCACATCCACAGTCATGTAGGTAGACATACACATCGCTCGTGGTGTGGCCTCAGATGCATTGGTATATAGGTTGTGGAAGTACTTACATGCATTTACACACGTATGCAGATGGTTGAGTCATAATGGTATTAGCGTATGATCAGATATGTCTGTGCACGACCATGGCAGTGCACAAAGGTATACGTTAATACGCGCACAGTATAGAAATACATACAACGCAGATATATCCACCCGCAAGCCCTAGGAGCACGCACAAACATATGTGCACCCACTCACAGCCACACAAACGAACACACCAGCGGTACAAGCCAGAACAGCGGCAGTGAGTGATGCATGTTCCGAGACATTGTCATATAGGCCGTGGCAGTGCTTACGAACATATACACTCGTGTAGGTATACGCATACGAATACGCACACGCAGGCATATAGTGCGTCCGTTTAGGTATTTGAATCATTATAGCGTGTTGTGTGTGTCAATTTTCGCTTAAACCTTTTCTGAACACCTAATGCAAGCCATATAATAGTCACATCTCAATAGCTATGTACTATATATATATATATATATATATATATATCCACACGCTTATCTACGCATACATGGTTTCCATGGCAAAGACCACGCTATTAATAGCAATTCTTTTTCCTTCTGCCCGACTGTACAGGTGTTTGTACACAACAGCGCCCAAACCGAAGGAATTGGATATCCCTTTGGGTTTCTGAAACCGTCTTCCAAAAACGATTTGGTGAACTTGTTCGTAATGCCTTATAACTACCCGGCACTTTTCTCCATCGTTGACAAGTGCAAGAAAAACCCTAACGCCACCCCCATGGTGAGTCTTATATTGTCTGATATAAACACAGAGAAGCTCTTCTACCTATCGCGTGTATTTTTACAATTATTTATATGATA
>NW_014038626.1:7383-10042 GCF_001186125.1 Sphaeroforma arctica JP610 | reverse complement strand
TATTATAAATATAAATATATATATATACATATATATATATACATACATACATACATACATATATAAATATGGCTGCAACTATTTTCGAATTCAGTACAAAAGTTACAGATACAGGCTTCGTGGGCACAGTGTGGTATGACTAGCCATTTGGCAGTGTCATTACTAACCTGGACAGTTATCAGGATATCTGCCAGGTGTTGCGTTTTTCAGGTGGAGGCCAATAGACTACTACGCAGCATAGATGAAGTACTATTATATGGCTATAGCTAGGTGACTTGTAATCGTGACTTACATACAGTATATGGCTATAAACAGGTGGCTTAGATAAGTGGCCCGTCGAGGTGACTGAGAGTGGGAAGCCAGGTTCTCATCAATATACAGATATAGTTCCACCCAGACATAAACATTTGTACTGCACTTGAAGCTGTACGGTTACCGTCATCTTCAGATAACTTACAGAGTGGTCACTCTATTGAGTCCTTTGAAGTTTCCATTCGGCAGCACGGATATGTAGTTACTTGCAAGGTTCCTGCACATACAACAAAGGTAGGACTCATAATCAGCAGAAATAAGACGCGTACGACAGAAGGATCAATAAATAATCAGCAGAAATACGACGCGTACGACAGAAGGATCAATCATTAAAATCGGCAGAAATACGACCCATATGAGTGAACGATCAATCATTGAAATATCAGCAGAAATACGACCCATACGACAGAAGGATCAATCACTAAAAAGGAGAAATACGACCCATACGACAGAAGGATCAATCATTAAAATAGCAGAAATACGATCCGTGCGACAGAAAGATCAATCGTTAAAATAAGCAGAAATACGACCCATACGACAGAAGCATCAATCATTAATATCAGCAGAAATACGACCCGTACGCCAGAAGGATCAATCATTAAAATAGCAGAATACGTCTCATACGACAGAAGTATCAATCATAAATATCAGCAGAAATACGACCCATACGACAGAAGGATCAATCATTAAAATAGCAGAAATACGTCCCATACGACAGAAGTATCAATCATGAAAATAGCAGAAATACGATCCGTACGACAGAAGCATCAATCATTAATCAGCAGTAATACCAACACGAAATACGACACAAAGCAGTGATGACTATCCGCAAGAATAAGCATAAGTACTATTAACTGTATTCTTAAAATCCGTTAGCGTAGGTCGAACCACCCCAGAGATACACCGTAGGTGTTGATATGCACGAACGTTTATAGCGTGGTTGGATGTGAACTAGTGCTATACTGCCTATAAACTCAGTGCAAGATCATACAAGGGCGTCTGTTTGAGACATACTTGCAAGTTTCTCCTACATGTAATTGTCTGCGTCCGCCTGTTTGAGACCCACTGGTTTAGGAAAAACCCTTAACCCTAAACCCTAAGTTATTCCTACATGTCACGGCTGTGTCCGTGCATGTGTATTCTATCACAGAATCAATTGAACGCAACCGCCCATACCACGCACAGCCATTGGTATGCGCCAAGGTGTCGCGTAACTATGCGACCCAGCATATTTATATCAGTAGAGGTTCGTACACTCAATTACACGTACAGGTATCCATTGTCACGTATGCGGTGTTTGTGTGCATTTGGACTTACAGTATTCGTAGCTGCGACATGCCTTGGAACAGTATCTCGGGTAGCTCGCTGATCAAGTTGCCATCCAAGTATCTGGTGTAGACACTGTTCGAACTGGCAGAGGTACAGTGGGGCTTGCTTGGACATTCCTCAGTATAGTACACCCACCGATATGCGTGTCCAGAGGGAGTATGCACATATGATACATCACTTACAGCTGTTAAATAAACATAAACATATCAGAGATAACACGAACATGTGGTATCATATCGCATACAGCTATGAGATAACCCGCGCATGTGATATCATATCACTTACAACTCTTCCAGTAGTGGCACGTTGGCGAAGGCATTCTCGGCAACACTGTGTATATCCAACTTGTAGAAGTTTCTGAGAGGGTTGTAGATGTACAGAGTGGGTATGAGTTGGTATCGTTAACCAAACAGTGGTATCGTACCAACGAAACTGGTCGTCTATACGATGCAATAATATCAATAACGTATTTCACACCATGTCTCCTTTATGAAAAAGTCCAAACGGACATAAAAACTCAATCGAGCTAAAATCTACCAAGGCTTGTTTACAAAAATCGACACACTTACAGGGAAGTACAGTTCAGCGGTTGCCCAGCAGGAGAGCATTCAATCAGGTGGTTGTCTGCAGTTATTCTGTACTCAGAATTGGCACAGTCTACATTTGTCAATGGCCGTGCAACACTGCATGACGACGAAGGTTGTGCGGTCACTCCACCCTAATATAGCGGACCAACATGCAATCACAAGTTAGACATGCTTTATCATACATAAATTAGAAGGAAAAGTATGTCAGGCACAAGACCGTGACTTATAGCTTTTGATATATATATATATATTAATGTATATATATATATATATATATATATAATATAAAATATATATATATATATATATATATATATATATATATATATAATAATATATATATATATGTATAATATATATATATAATATACATATTATATACATATTAATTAATAATATATATAATATATATACGTAAAATAATATAATTA
>NW_014038626.1:0-7363 GCF_001186125.1 Sphaeroforma arctica JP610 | reverse complement strand
ACACACACACACACAACACACACACACACACACACACACACACACACACATATATATATATATATATATATATATATAAATATATATATAAATATATATAATACAAAGGCACAGCCAGCTGATATATATTGTCTGTGGCAGAATATATAGTTTCGTCAACATTACGTTACCTGAAACAATAGTATATTTACATATTCGCGGTACACACTGTACACGAGTATGCTACTGTATAATCGGCAAACAATGGGAATGGATTCCTGAGGAAAAAAATGTTTCCTCTTCTTATACTTAGGATTCAACAAGACGGAATAAGCAACTCCAACGTGCGGCGTGACACACATACTTGTAAAACAAGGAGGCCTATCGCCCATTCCACAACGATTTCCCAGGTTCTCATTTTCATATATCTTATTACTGCTAGTCTGTAGTTGACGAGCTGTAAACCTATTGTAACAGAGGCGAGGTATCAAAGTGTAGCTACAGATCTGTAAACATATGGTTTATACAGTTGCACTTCTCATGAAATAGTCTAAAACACTACAAGCCCAACAGTCATCATATTAATTTCCGATGGTTTGCTCTAATCTTTCTTGATTTATCGTTAGCGCTTTAGCTTGTTCTTTTCTAATAGGAGGTTATGATTTTAGGTTCACCCCAAATATGATTTTTTTCTTCTTCACACAAACGTTACAGTGTTGTGCACTTGTTGTGTGGAAATTCCGAGGTTGTGGTTAGTGCCATAGTGGTTACTGGTTACTGGTTTGACCCTTTGAGTCTAGATTTTTTTCTTTCTTGACCACCTTCTCTCTCGCTTGAGTTGTGTGTTGTGTATTTACTCTTCTCTTCTCTCTTCTTGCTCTTGTGTGTCTGTGTGGTCGAAATGTTAAAAAGTCGCAATGCAAGCTCGTTTACTATATGGGATTATGGGGTCGTAGAGTCGTATTGACCAAAGAGTTCTATTCTCTCTCTGCCCTCTCTGCTGGGGGGGTTACAGTAGGAACAGTTAGACACACTTTCTCTGTAGTAGAGTAGAGTCTTGGAGGCTGGACCTGACTGATTTGAAGAAAAAAAAAGGCTTCATATAAAAGCTATTACTAAAAATTAAAATACGATTTACTCTTGTATTGAATTCTAAAAAATCGCTGTACATCATTGTGTTTCGTAGAGTCAAGAGTGTGCAAAGTTTTATTGGCTCTAAAATAATCGCGTATAGCAGTCATACGCACGACATGCTCATATTTGATATTTCCATAAAAATAAAATGTTTATGTGATTTTGACACACGAAATAAATCCCGAGTGAAGGCCAAGATTGTTAGATTGGCAAGTGGGCTGATGCGAACTTTTCTTCTTGCTGTGCAGACTTCCAAGTTCCAAGTTCCAACAACTATTCAAGTCTAAAGCGGCACGATATTTAAAGAAAAAACAAACCAAAAATTTATTTGTTGTTTAGTTTTTGTTTTTAAAAAGAAAACACAAAAATAAACAACAGGAACCCCCCCCCCAAAAAAAGAAGAAAAAAGAGAAAGCAATGTAAATACATATTTTAGGGCCATTTTTTATTTAAATCCTATGATTCATAGGATTTCTCGGTACTAGTGATATGCACCATTTATGCAGGCTGCAGCCAATAAATTGTTTTAGAAAAAATAACCAAAAATAATTGCAAACATATTTAGTGATAGCTCACTGCTCACTGCTCAGTGCTCATATTTAGCACTGATAGGAGACAGAATATATTATATATATATTTTTTATTAAATGTGATTTGTTTTGTAAAAATACATATGTACATACAGGCATACTGGTTTGTTTTTTTTAACAAAAACTATGTTTAGCCTTTTTGGATCATTTTTTATTTTCTGTTTTTCGATGTCAATTTTTTTATATAGTTTTGTAATTTGAAGAACTTGTGTTTTATAAAAATTAAATACAAATAGAATTTTGTTATATGAGCTTTTTTATAAAAAATATGTACATAGATACTTGAGAAAAATGTAAATAAAGTGTGCCATCACTGCCAGTCACCGAGGCAGAGGCTACGGGAGTCCGAGTGCGTCTATGTAAAACTCTAAATCCGACAAGGCGGGGATATTTTAAAACAAATAGATGTGATAGAGTACATTCCAATGTGCAAGCATACTAAGTTTTATTGGTTCCGGCAATGCCGTACGACAGATGTAATGTCAATTAGAGTAGCATAGTAACACGTATTATAAATTCCAATCTCGTTGAAATGATATTGTACATAGAATACTAAAAACAACAACAGCCTTCTGAAGTTCTGAATTCGACAGAAACGACAAAAAAAGTCTCCCCCGCTGCACCGGGGCAAGGGCCAGCGGCCGGCAGTCCACATCTTCACATCTGAAAATGAATTCATGATACTGAGATCTCAATGAGTGTCTGACATCATGAATTTATCACAAATCATCTATCAGAGTATAGTATCTCAATGAAGTCACCTAACAGGCAACAGTATGATTATATAAAAATAAATACAAGGCGACACTCAAGATCGACACACACGCGGACATAGTCACCCCTACTTCGTCGGATGTTTTGAATGAAAAGATCTTCATTGAATTATTAAAATATTGCATTTTTATTAACTCACTACAAGTTGTGATATAAAAAATATAGTGTTTAAATGCAAGTAGTAAGGTATTACTGGATCGTGGCAGCGCAGTCATCACATGAAGTATAGACTGTTCATTGAAGGCTATGCGTTAAATTAGTATTAATAAAATGAAGAGGTATGTAGATCTCATGACCGTTACATAACGAGAAAGAATATCAGACCCGGACGAGTGGTTATTGATTTATATCAGGAAATTGTGATATTGAAACCTTGATGAAAAATTTCAGAGTTGCTTTGACGTACTCATGTATGTATTGCGTCACGGAATGACAATGCAACTGGCCGGGCAACTATTACAGTGTTCTATCGGCATTTCAAGATATCGATTGGGAATTTCATGCTTCCTCAAAACCAATCCGCACCGGTTTAAAGGAAGATGAGTAGAACAACCATGGGCTACATATGCCAGTTGGGATAGAGCCAGTTAAATACAAGGGGTGATCAATGTCCTACGACTGGCGTGGCATTAGGGCATACTGAGATAAAAAAGGACAGCAAGACTGCGCCGATTGACATCATATATGTCAACTAGAATACGCATAATAGTACAATTTGCATTGTTTACTGGTTAAAGGTTGAGAAACCCTCCCAGCCGCTTGTGTTCGAATCAAAATTTTATCGACTTTTACTTGGAAATTGCTCAACCTTAGCCCCTTCGCCTGCCTCTGTGGTAAAGACTGTAGCATTACCACTGTACTGCTCGCGTATGGCTTTCTCCAATGCGCCAACGCAGTTTTTGTCCACCATGTTCACAGTGCAGCCTCCAAATCCACCACCAGTAAGCCGAGATCCGTATACACCAGGCACCTTTCTTGCTATTTCGATTAATTCGTTCAGTTCTATGATTTTAAAGTAGAGTTTACTTTAGCATCACTGCGGGTTGTATAAAACTTCGATTCTCTAATTTAAACGGGAAATTTGTGTCCACTCAAATTGTTGACGGAAACAACTGAAGATACTGAATATCTACACATATATTTGAAATCGAAGTTTGTATGATGCTACCAACCATCTTTTTGCAGCGAAAAAAAAACAACGTAAATCGCTAAGTATTTGTTGTACTTTGAATATAAAATGCCTCTGTTTTCGCAAATTACAGAGAAATTCACCTCGTTGCATCATATCCGCAGGGAGAAGGTCGGATAATCAAATTCAGAATATACAAATTCATACCATGTCCAGGCGAGAAATCCTCTCCAGTACGATACATCGAATAGCATAAAACACACGCGTACAAGTAAAGGCACACCCTACAAACCTGGTGTGGATACGCAGTAGTTATTAGCTGAAGAGTTGTGCGCTTCAAACATCAATTGCCCAGCTTGGCGGAGTTTCGCTTCAATGGTATCGCTGGTATGGGTGTCGGAGTCGGCTGCGCTGCACTCAGTTTCAATCTCAACCATAATCTCAGCAAATCTGTGCACACGCTTAATCTATAGTATCAGAATTGTGGAGCAGTAGTATGATATGTTAGTGAGAATTTTGGTCTGACGCTCTTCTGTAGCCACATTGACCTGTAAAATGGTAAACACACAAACGGAATACCGGCCCTTCCCATTGCACAAGAAGTGCTTGCATTCGTAAGGATGTACGACTACTCAACACAAGTTCGCACATCACGACACAAAATGGCTACTTCAGGTTGCACAATTAGCCAAATCAATATGACGCACCTCAACGTACTTGTAAATCATGCGAGTAGCCTTACATAACCTGCAAAACAACAGGAGTTCCCTTGCTTCAGATGGGATTGTGACTCACGCACTGAAAGTGTGTTGTCTATCGAAGACAACCGGACCACACACCTCAGTGAGTACATGGACACCGATACGATACGTTGTGTCAGGCATATCTTTTCTCACTGCTTCCAGCATTTCGGGTGTGATATCTTGATGCGACTGGACATCTGGGAATGTCTTCCGCACGATTGCCTTGACATCGGCCGCCTGGTCTTTCCTGTTCTTGAATTCAGACCCTGTTGCAGTCGGTGCTCAAGGTTAGTTAGTCGGCTGGTGACAGTCTGAGTACATGATCAGAGATCAGCATTTAGATTGCTAATTTGGCCTCGGTCCCTAAAAGTATATATCTGTCCCTATAAATGTGTAGCTTGCACCACTCATTTGGTCAGGGGTTGGTATATGAGTGTTTGAGTTCATTTGCTTAAGCTGCGTTGTAAGGCGCACGATATTGTGCACGTGATGGCCCTCACAGATTCATACTGCTGTTTATGCACGGATTTTACAACTGAACACCAACTACACACACTCGCATTCCTAAGGAGTACGTGTATAGCTTGGACTCTGCAACGGTATCATCGCTGGAATATGTAGAAAGCAAACATCAAAGGCTTCACATTTTGGACCGAAGGTCCGATTCATCAACGCAAGTCGGTCAAGAGCTTCAAAAGCTAGGTGAGCATATGTTCTATATCGCCCAGCGCGAGCTAACAGGTGCACATGTATGTACAACTCAATGTATCGGGCGATTCACAGAGGATGCTTCGCACTCAAAAACGTAGTCATAGGTGCAACGTTAAGCATGTGTGGGACGGGCGGTTCACACAGCAGTCAGACCAGCGTAAGCTTACTATCACCACGGACACGCGGCTACAACCACACCATGCGTCTCACCTTCTAATTTGTGTTTGTGTCCCGAATCGGCCACTAGGAAACAGACACCGTGGTAGAGAGGGATGCGGGTGATACCCATGGTTAGGCAGTCGACCAGGAGGAGTGTGCCTGCTTGACCCATAGTTGAGCATGTCTGATCCATACAGCCGCACGGAACATTGGCCCAATCGTTCTCGGCCTTCATGCACTGTGAGTAAGGAGAGATACCGCGAGTCCAGAAGCACGTGTAGGTACAGTTACAACTATTGTTGAGTGTATTTTGGAAATAGCAACGTCGTTCTGATACTACACCTCATATGTGAAACAGTAATTGGATACAGTGGCAACTATAGTCTACAGTACGCTGCGCATTAACAGCAACCCCGTTGTAGCCTTAAACATCAGACCAATACACTTTGTAGACAAAAGAATGGCTACTTTTAACCGCATTTTTAAGGCAGACATCCTACACACTACAACAGCTCGCACAAACACAAGCACCAGCGCGAAACAAGGTCCACGTGGCTTGCAAGCGTCTCACCTGCAGCGCCTTATCCACCGCAGTACGGCTGGTATCGCCCGTCAGTGCTTCCAGTAGCGTGTACGTTGCTACTTCGAGCGCAGCCGATGAGGACAACCCCCCACCCATTGGGATGTCAGAGTGCACCACCACATCGAGTCCTTGAATGTTACGGGGAAACTGCGCAAACACACCGATGATATAGTTGGACCAGAACGGCGTTGCCTTGGCGTGAGTGGGTTCTGCGGGTGAGTGTGGCATGAGGCTCGGGTAAGCAGATGTGTGAGATACATGGTCCTGATTAGGCGGTCGGGGCTGCGTATGTGTTCGGGCACTGTGTGGGGAGTTGTAGTGAATGAATGTACTGAATAGCGGATCGTATTTGAAGCTGGTAATGTGGTGTATCTGAGACTGAAGAAACTTGGACATCCGGATGAATAAATATATTCTAGACGCTAGGACATGATAGAAGCTAATATACACTCAATTCCGCTGCGCGCAGAAAGAAGCCACATATTCAGAGTTGTGTGAACACAAAATCTAAACTCTAACAATCCCGACGAACGTGTGCCAGCACCACTCACACCTAAAATCTTAGGAGATATTTCAAATTCGAAGTCTGGGAGACCACCGTCTGTTGAGAATCGGACCGTAGAGGTTCCGTTGGGCCGTCCCACAAGCACAGTGCGGCGGGTGATAGCCTACAAAGCAGGGGGGAGGGGGGTTAATCATTAGGTCCAAACCGGTAGGAATAAGATAGCTAGACTTGAGGAAGGAGTGGGTGTAGCATGCGGAGTCCAAAAGTCGATATAGCTAAAATCGGTGTCAAAAAGCTTCTATGTTAGTGTGTTTTCTCAAGATATGGTCAGAAACACGCCGATATGATCATAAACATATACATGGCGATACAACACTATATGCACGCACTATATATCCATCTGTCAAAAGGAGAAACGCGGCAAGCTCTGCAAGCGACTAGAAGTACTCAGGGAAGTACATCAGCTGCCTAATTCGCGCTCAGTTACTAGTCATACCATAGGGAGGACCGGTCCATGGCAATGGTCGATGTGTCCCCCTGAGCCCGATTGTGTGAGGTGTAGAGGGAATAGATGTGTGAGGTCGATTACGGGTACACTAGGAGCCACGCTAGAAGAAAGGGACATCAGTGACTGGGCGAGCAAAAAAAAAACAGCCATAGAAAAGCCCATGGAATTGCAAGGTAATATAAACTCAACTCGAAACCCAAATGACTGCAATGCCGGATAAGCTATAGACATAACAGGCGGAAAGGTATCTGTAGCAGTACTTCTATGAAACCATAGTCAGTTGCAATTTGCAGAGAATCACTACAAGTTCGGACCATTGGATGAAGAAAACGAATAACTTCTCAACGGTTGAACCTAGCCTAATGGCAAACATACGTTCCTTCACTATTCTACAAAACTTCAAAGGATATACATATATATATATATATATATATATATTTATATACATACATACATACATACATACATACATACATAAATATATACACCCACGCACTAACACTCACACACACACACATATATATATACACACACACACACACACATAT
>NW_014038627.1:0-8908 GCF_001186125.1 Sphaeroforma arctica JP610 | reverse complement strand
TACTACTACTACACACACACACACACACACACACACACACACACACACACACACACATATATATATATATATATATATATATATATATATATATATTATGGTTGTTCTTGTGATATTTACTGTCTCGGAACATTGTCCTGTTGAATATCGCACCGTCGTTACAGACGATTAGGCTTTCGTTTTAGCATTCATCCTTCAGCAGAATTAGGTCAAGGATTCAAGGTTTTGAACCGTTGTCGGAAGTTAGTCTTCTCTCTACGTCTACAGACAATTTTATCAAAAGTGAGGTGTACATCTCGCGGCTTGCATGATTGAGTGGGGGATTGGAATATTAATTGTGGTCGGGATATTCCGAAATCATTTGTGTCGAGTCTATAAAGTTTCCTGTCTTTGACACTTTCTCGAACACCTGTTGCTTTACTGCAGATCAATATCGTCAACCCTAAGCCTTTTTTGGCGGAAAATACCGGTAAGCCGATTGTCGTCAAACTCAAATGGGGAATGGAATACAAAGGGATCCTTGTTTCACACGACGCGTACATGAATCTACAGGTAACTCACTTCAATTTAACTTTGCCGCTATCCAACTGCTTGGAATTGTTAGTCACCGCTTTAGATCGTTCATTGTATGTGTACTGATCTCAAACAAGTACCACATGCTTGTATGTACATCATCTGTCTGTACGTAAGCATTGACGATGCTCTCTCCCTTCTACAGCTGGCGAATACAGAGGAATATATTGACGGTACTTTGGCCGGAAACCTGGGAGAGGTGTTAGTAAGGTATGTGCCCAGAATATTCGCTAAATGAACATGCGATTCGATTGACTTCCTTGTGCAGAATTCTAAGCCCATCATTTTCCCCCATGATAACTTGTTAGATACGCGTTGAAAATTACGATGTTTGCATCTCCGTTTTTACATCTTCGCACCAAGAACATAGTAGCTCTTACAGCATTTCTGGATATTTTGTCTACAAAATTGCACATACAGCGCATTGTCTACTTTAAAAACCTTATCTGTAACCTATTTTGTTTTATTTTGTTTCGTTACAGATGCAACAACGTTATGTATATAAAACAAGTCCCTGATTCTGGGATGGAAGATCAAGACTAAAAGCGGCAAATATTAATAAAAACAAATAAAGAAACTTATATCTTGATCAATTTGTATCTCTGTGGCTTACTAACGCTTTGGAAACACATTAGATGGTTTCACTAATCTGGTCGGACAAAACTCGCTCTGAATGAAGGTATCATATTCAAGGTGAGAATTCGATATTTTTAAGCGACGACGAGGGTGGGGGGTTTTTTTGTTTGATAAATCAGATGAACATTGCAGTATTTTGTGGAGAAAGCAACTGCAAAAACGCACTCTCGACTCCCAAGCACTTATTTCAAAATATCAGAAAATTCAGTACCGTTCAGCTACTTTATATCACACGCTATTTAGAAGCAGCGTTTATTCTGTCCCAAGCTGCTGTTCTGGGAATGCCACACTATGCTTGGCAATGATGTAACCAAGCATGTTGACAAGACAGAAAATCGTCCTCGTGTGCGGTATATCTGACCCTTCATTTTATTGTATGCCGCCCACAAATAGAAATACATTTATAGTTAGCAGACGTCAGATTCAAGAAGATTGTGCGCAATACGCTTTTGCTGATCAAAAGGAAAAAAAAGAGTATCAAATCATAGTCTTCTAAATTGAACAATCAAATCGTATATACGTACCTGTCAACTCTGCAAGCTCTACAACACTGCCTACCAGACCGTCAATTTCCATCGGCTTTCCATTCTCGACATCCTGAAAAGTTGATGCATATAATTACAAGCTATATATGGCGTGTAGCATTTCGCTGACTCACTGCATTCGAAAAAAACAAAAAAGACAAAATAGGTGTAAATGTCTACACAGTACTGTCAAGGGTGGCAGAGTAGCCACAACTTATCAGACATTTAAAAAATACCATAAGCATTGAGGTTTTGTGCTCTCCAACTGCGATTGCTCCGCCGATGCGCCTGTCCTTGCTGACCCTTAAAGTGAGGCCCAGCCGGCCGCCAACCTCTTCTATCTCACCCATCACCAACTCAATGAGTTGTCTGGTGCTTGCATATTCACACATTTCTTTTAGTGTTGAGTGTGTAAGTGCGGAGATCGGGTTGAATGCGACACTCCCGTACAGTTTAAGCCAAATCTCTGAACGGATATCTGGAAGAATCGGAGATTTAAAGCCAGCCGCGATCTGTAATGTGGAAAAGCATAGAACGTACATAGAACGTACCTAAAGCAGCTGCTTTTGTTCAACTGTGTGCTAGAGCACCAATTAGTGATCTAGTGAATTGGATAGATTTCCCCCCACTCTTTCTTCTTTATCCTGTCTAATAGACAGTCAGACACATACGTCTATTTACAACAGAAAGTTAGAACTCGAAAATTATGTTTTTGATCTGCAATTACCGCCACTTCACGTAACACATAAATCGTACATAAAAGAAAGCTTCAAAATGACGTGAGAATGACCACATTCCATTGAATACAATATAACAGCGTTCTTACCAGAAAAATATATAGATGTATACTATATATATATATATATATATATATATATATATATATATATATATATATATATATATAAATATATATATATATATACATACATACATATATATATATGTATGTATATATATAAATTGCATATGCAAATATATAAATGTATCACACACATATATATATATATGTGTGAGTGAGTGAGTGTGCATGCGTGCGTGTGTATGTGTGTGTGCGCGCGTGTGTGTACACCCATATTTTCAGTAATAACATCCGACTCGCTCACCTGGACAAGGGAGGTAAGCACTTCAGCGTAAGCACAAAAACGTTCTGTTTTACTTTTCGATAGCATTACATATGTAATAAGAATGTAAATCATGATATCTTACCAGTAAGTTACTCAGCATTTTGATCCGAGCTGAGTCTATACTACCATTGAGTTCACCTACTGGAAACCGTATGCTTTCTAAATGCTCGACGGTGCCATGCTTCGAAACGCGGGCAGCTGGATACGATACACACCCAATGATGCGTTTCGGATCAATGCCATTGAAGAGGCTGCCATCCGGATCTACTGCACGCACCACAGTGTTTTCGTACTTGCATATTTCAGAACCTTCGGGACAGCACTGGAAAAGCCACCAAGGTATACCGTTCTGGGTCGTCACGAACATGGTTGATTCGCCAAGTATCCTGCTGTTGTTCATATCCGTGAGCATGTTCTGTATCTGATGGCCTTTCAAACATATTATGATAACATCTTGTTCTTGGTGTATCGTGCTCAGGTCGTCCGTATACTGACAGTCTAAATCCTTAGTGTTGTGGATCGTGCCATCAGCCATCGCTAGTGTAAATCCATTTTCTGACATAGCTTTCAAGTGTGCACCTCGTGCTACGAAAGTTACCTGGTTTCCCGACACTGCCAGTTTCACTCCTAATAGGCCGCCGATGGCGCCAGCTCCCATGATGCAAACTCTCTTCCCCATGAGGTTCACGCCCAATTCTCTACGTATTTATACGACGTGTTTCATAAAAGACGTCAATATATACAAAAAACCCATATCAACATATTTGAGCATATTTGTTATGTAAATATTGCAAAATTTTGGTATCCGAGGTCGATGGACACAAAAACACGAGTTTTCAAAAAATAGAAAAGAACACTGCCTACTAACAAATAGATTTCAGGTTCTGTTAATAAAGTCTCTTGATTGACATACAATTGCCATACCGAGAGCGATGATGCATCATCAACCGGAGTATGCTACTGGAAAACTGCACACGCGTGCCCCTGCCCGTGCCCAGGCCCGTGCCCGCGTTTTCCCGTGCGTGCGTGTCCTCGTGTATGTATGGGCACACACACGTGTATATGTGTCTACGTGTGCGTATACACACACACACACACACACACACATACACACACACACACACATACACACACACATACACACATACACAAACACAGAAGCAGACACACACACACATGTATATAAGTATATGTTTGTATATGTGTTTATAATTGTATATGTGTATATAATTATAATTATATATATATATATATATATATCTATATATATAAATATATGACTTATATATATACATACATACACACACACACACATATATATATATATATTCACACACACACACACACACACATACATATATATTTATATATATATATACAAATATATATACATATATAAATATTTATATATATATATCTATAATTTATGTATATGTATAAGTACGTGTATATTTTATATAAATACACACACACACACTCACTCTCTCTCACACACACGCGCACACATTTATATATATTCATTTATATATGCTTCTATACAAATACATCTATATATATATATACATATATATAAACATATATTTACACACACACACACACACACAAAGATATATATATTTGTACATGTATATAAATAGATAAATATATATACATACACATATATACATATATATATGTATGTACGAACGTATATATATATATATAGAGAGACATAAATAAAATATATATAATTAATATAAATATATAAAAATAAATAAATACATAAAATATATATGCAACACAATGAGCGACTGACAGCGTCACGATATCGGCCAACCTGCCTAGCTGTAGATTTACAAAATAGAATATTAGATATTCTTTATGTTGCATGTAAATAATAATTTTGTGTCTGTCGTGCGTGTGAAATTTTGTATGTTATGTATAGACATTTGCTTGCACAAAATACTATGTCCCTAGGACATGGATACGATTTGATGATTTCATCGATTTGTATTCTGTTGACTGACAGAGTTTGAAAAAAGGACAAGAAAAAGTAAAGCTATCTTTTTGTAGCAAACGTCTACAAGGCACTGAAAGACATATCTCATTTACCGCGTCACTAAGCTGCGGGACGTTAACTACGTCCGCAGAAGCAGAGCAATAATAGCTATAAATTAAGTGCTCTAGCTAGAGAAGCCTTCTGTGATGCATATGAGAAGTCACTTGATCTCATACATCACCAAATCACAAGTGAAGGTATCCTCGAATAGTATCCGATTATGTTGTTAACGAGTTGATTTAGATACCAGAGCGATGCTGGAGACGAATTTGGAGCCTAGACAATTTAAATATCTCCCTCGCGCCGAGTTTACACTGCTTGATCGCACACATCACCAGTCCAGTTAGCCTGGTCACAAACACACTGATACCGATTGTGTTTTTCGACACATGCGCCTCCATTCTGACAGGGATTCGAATCGCACTCTTTCATATCTAGTTCACAATTGTCTCCTCCGCGGCCTGGAAGACAATAGCATCTATGACCGGTGTCTAGCGATAAGCAGGTGCCGGCGAACTGACAGGGTCTTAATGCACAATAATCCACGGTGGATTTGTTACATGTAGTACCCTCCCAATTTTCAACACATTCGCATAGGAACCCTTGTTCATTATCTGTCTCCTTACAGTTGCCATTTCCATTACAGGCGTCTTTGACTCCATCAACAAGACATTTGTTGGACGCGCTTGGAGTATTCTGACAATTAGGGCCCCAATGTCCGGCCGGGCATTTACAAACGGTGTTTTCTCCACTCTTAACACATACACCATCATTAACGCAGGGACAGCTGTACTCGATGCAATATGGTGGCAGATATCCCGCATCACATATGCAAGACACACCATTCACTTCGTCTTTACAGGTGCTGTGCTCCGCATCGCAAAGATTCAAAGCCGGGTTTCGACAGTCGTTTACATTGGTAGAGCACACCGTCCCACTGAATCCACTTGCACATTCACAGGCGTAATATGGTGCAACAGTGGAAGGTGTACAGGTACCCCCATTCTTGCACCTGCCACTTACACAAGCAACACTGTCGCAAAGTCTACCGGAAAAACCTGCGTCGCATGTGCAAGAGAACGTGCCTTCTTCATTGACACATTCGCCATTCTTGCACGGGTTTTGCGAGGCACATTCGTCAACATCAACTTCACAAGTAGGACCGGTGAACCCCGTGAAAGCGCATGTACACGAGAACTCAGACTCTGTCGGAGTGCAAACACCTCCGTTCTTGCAAGGTTTTGATGAACAACTATTTCCGACTTCATCACAATTCGCGCCAGCGAACCCACCGCCGCACTCGCAGCGATACCCTAGGGCAGCGCCCGGGTCATCGAGGCAGGTACCATCATTCAGACACGGACTGACGGAGCAGGGCCCTACTTCCGGCTGTACTTCAGTCAAGCATAGAGGACCGTATTCGGCTATATACGCATTGATGTCAGCAATACTCGTATCTTTAAATGAGGCCTGATCTGCAATTTCAGTGGTCGACATAACGAATCCTGACTCAGCAACATGGCTCGCCGCACCCCACATATGACCAAGTGTATGAGCCAAACGTAAGGCCTGCGTATCAATTGCTGAAGCGACGGTGGGACTGTCCATCATCGAAGCCAGTCCATACTTCCAAAGATCTTGACAAACAGAGTTAGCTTCTGCATTCAAAACGCCGTCTGCAAAAACCTTCCCTGTGACAAGAACTAACGCACCGTACTCACGAGAAGGTTCCAATGGTTGCCATTGATCTTCTACTTCAAATAAAAGACTTTGCCTTTCGGATGCGCTATAGTTGGGTACCGAGCGAACATTGACTGACTTTAGAGAATGCGTTAGCCCCAACTGACTCTCATATATAACGTTCACGGCAGCTACTAGAGACAGCGCCTTCTGTTGACAAACTTCCTCATCGCTACCGAGGGCAAAGAAAAGATCATAGTCAAAGTCTAGGACTAGATCTATTTGCTTCAAAGGCTCTTCTTGACGCAAAGTGCGATGCAATACATTCAAATGATGTCCAAAATCGCCTACTTGCCCTGCCGGTTTCTCTATAAGTTGTTCTTTGACTCGATTTGCACTTTTTGTCACCGGCGCGAACTTAATATTCCGCCTCTCAGCCCGTGCACGTTTCCTATCCTCGCCTACTTGCCGATTTAAATTACCTTGTAGTTCGATTTGCGAACTTGTATCGTAAAAAATTATTGTACCATCACCAGAACGACGGCCAGAGAGTAGGCGCCTTTTGGTATTTAACAGTACATCAACAATACTCCCATCGGCGCTTAACGTCGCCATTCCGTTCAGGTTCTGATTTTGTGCTGAGCTTATACTGTAAGTGTATTGTACAATGTTTTCACGATGCTTTCTAATCTTCGTCATGCCTTCAGATATTATATGCAATTCGAAGTCGGGAGCTAATACTGACCTCGGTTCCAGCTCTAGTGACAACACTTCTCCGAGAAGCTCAGCCTCGACTATCATCCGATTGTCGTTTGATATATCTTTTGTAACATATCCATTTAGTATACTACCTACGTGATTGCTATCATAATCGTATACATTGCCTAAGGCCCTGCTCATGGCCAGAGCGGATATAGTGGCGCTCTGCAACACTCTCATTTGGTTGTATTATACGATACTCACCGGACTGACTGGACAAATCTGAATATAATTATACATATATATAATAGTATTTTTTATGGCTATTGTAAATTGCTCCGAGTAGGTCAGGACCATGAGCCAAGGTCGGTACACAATCATAGTCTTTGTAAATATGACCTATATACATTGTACTCCGTACGACAGTCGGTATTTAACTTAGCGGCACTCTCAGAGTTTCTGTGACTCTTGAGTCTTAAACTCTTGGCGCACAAGAAGCGTGCAAACTGCAAAGTTTCTACGGAATCGGGTAGTGCTACTCTTCTACCTGTTGATTCGTTTGTTTTAAATATGAGTAAACCCAGAAAAACGGGTAAACCGGTTAGGGGGTTATTATATGGTCAATATTGCATTTAATAAGAAAAACAAGAGAAAGAATAAAGCTCCGAATTCCAAAATTCGACTTAATATTTTTCAAAATATATAAATAAATAAACATAGTGTTGGACGATCGACGACACGAGTTTTGGTGAGGGGGGTTTATTTGACTTGTTTTTGGTTTTTTTAAAAGGAAATATAAATTTTAAAAATTAGCCTATTTATTGTTGCAAGAATACTATTTCTCTATTTATTTAAACAAAACAAAAAAAATAAACAAAAAAGGAATAATAAGCCTCCTAAATTTAAATTGGAATACATACTGTAAATACATACCTACATATTTTTACATTTTTAGTTAAAAAATATAGTCCTGGACCTGACCACTGCTATTTATTTATGTACATACTTTGCCTTTTTATCTTCAAATATAAAATAAAATAGAAATATACACTTGTATTTTGATAAATAACTAATATATAGTTCATAACAATCCGAATTCCGAAAACTGCCATTGTAATAATATGCCAATCAAAACCTGAGCTACAGAGTATATTTCACTTTTTCCATACGCAGCTGATCCTGGTTTTTTGCTTTTTACAAAACCGACCTTTTTTTATTAGAAAAAGTACTAGCCCATAGCCCCATACCCCATAGCCTTCTGAAATTGAACAACTAGCCCCGGTATGTACTTTGTACTAAAACCCGTACACAAGCAGAGCAAAATATATTTTTTCAGTCCTTTGTCTGATTTTTAGAAGGCTACGGCCGCGCCGGTAAATATATTTGCCTAATATTTACATATTTACATAAGAGAGTTTTATGGGCCTTGAATTTCTTGAGATTTGCTAAGACTGCGACCGGATCTTGCGACCACTATGACTGCGACTCTCGACTGCGACCACTAAGGCTGAGGCTCTCGCCTGCTTCCACTAAGTCTGAGGCTCGATATATATATATATATATATATATTATATTATAAACATATTTGCATATATATATATATATATATATTATATTATAAACATATGTGC
>NW_014038628.1:7782-10052 GCF_001186125.1 Sphaeroforma arctica JP610 | reverse complement strand
CACATATATAATATCACATATATAATCACATATCTGATCACATATCTAATCACATATCTAATCACATATCTAATCACATATTTAATCACATATCTAATCACATAACTAACCACATGTCTAATCACATATTTAATCACATATCTAATCACATAGCTAACCACATATCTAATCACATAGCTAACCACATAACTAACCACATATCCAATCACATATCTAGGTACATATCTAAACACATATCCAATCACATATCTAATCACATATGTAGTCACATATCTAATCACATAACTAACCATATATCTAATAACATATTTAATCACATATCTAATCACATATCCAATCACATATCTAATCCCATAACTAATCACATATCTAATCACATATCTAATCACATATCTAATCGCATATCTATCCACATTTCTAATCACATATATAATCACTTATCTAATCACATATCTAATCACATATATAATCACATATATAATCACATATCTGATCACATATCTAATCACATATATAATCACATATATAATCACATATCTAGTCACATGTCTGTATTTTGCGGATAAAGATGTGCAGCGCATGCGCACGTTGTGTGAACTACTGAAGTCAATGAGACAGGTGAGGGTCATTGGCCAAGAAAACCCTACACCCTAAACCCCTAAAACAGTTGAGTGTCTGTGGTAAAGGACAAGGTTTAATAGTCGCTCAACACTGAAACCTTCGCACGCAATGACCATACACAAATAGACTATACAACAGGTGAATTGGCTGCCTTATTTATATTTAGAGATATAAATAGAACAAATACTATAAATAGAATATGTATAGACAACTAAATAGTATAATAGAGAAGTAAAGGGGAGACGGGTGAGCAGTACAGAAGGAGGCTGGATGCAACCCAACACAACAGTTACTCAGTGATGTACTAGAATATGTATAGAGAACTAGATAGTATAATAGAGAAATGAAGAACAGCTACTCAGTGATGTACTTGAATATGTATAGAGAACTAAATAGTATAGTAGAGAAATGAAGAACAGGTACTCAGTTAAATAATGAACAGGTACTCAGTGATGTACTTGAATATGCATAGAGAACTAAATAGTATAATAGAGAAATGAAGAACAGCTACTCAGTTTAATAATGGACAGGTACTCAGTGATGTGCTAGAATATGTATAGAGAACTAAATAGTATAATAGAGACATAAAGAACAGGTATTCAGTGAAATAATGAACAGGTACTCAGTGATGTACTTGAATATGTGTAGAGAACTAAATAGTATAATAGAGAAATGAAGAACAGCTACTCAGTTAAATAATGAACAGGTACTCAATGATGTGCTAGAATATGTATAGAGAACTAAATACTATTATAGAGAAATAAAGAACAGGTACTCAGTGAAACAATGAACAGGTACTCAGTGATGTACTTGAATATGTATAGAGAACTAAATAGTATAATAGAGAAATGAAGAACAGTTACTCAGTTAAATAATGAACAGGTACTTAGTGATGTACTAGAATATGTACAGAGAACTAAATAGTATAATAGAGACATGAAGAACAGTTACTCAGTGAAATAATGAACAGGTACTTAGTGATGTACTAGAATATGTATAGAGAACTAAATAGTATAATAGAGAAATAAAGAACAGGTACTCAGTGAAATAATGAACAGGTACTCAGTGATGTACTAGAATATGTATAGAGAACTAAATAGTATATTACAGAAATGAAGAACAGTTACTCAGTGATGTACGTATACAACACAGGAAACCCTCATACATACGAAATGAGCCGTGAATGAGGAGGGCCTGCACATATAGATTGGTACGTATGTGGACAATTAGGGATATACATATTACCAAAAGTATTATGTTATAAAAGGTATTGTAGGTATTATCAGTATTATAAGTATAATAAGTAATATGAATATTGTCAAGTATTACAAGTATTGGATATCAGTATTATAAGTAATATACGTATAACAAGTAGTATAACCATAGCAAGTATGTGTTTTACGTGACAGTACCTTTTGGTGGCAGCCAGGCGGTCCATGAGCGGCCATGACGCACGCACATTGTCAGCGCATTCGGTACAGCTGCCACCCGCAGGTGAGGTGTCATGAGTCATTTGCTAAAAGATGATATAATGGGTTAATGAGCATATAGGAGATCCAAATAGGTTTATGCATGTGTGTAAATATTAAACTACATATATATATATATATATATATATGTATGTATATATATATGTGTGTGTGTTTATA
>NW_014038628.1:5775-7762 GCF_001186125.1 Sphaeroforma arctica JP610 | reverse complement strand
GGTGTGTGTGTGTGTGTGTGTGTGTGTGTTGTGTATACTATGTATGTGTTGTATGCGTGAGTGGTGGGTGGGTGTGTGTGTGTGTGTGTCTGTGTGTGTTCTTGCATCTATATGATTGTGGAGGTATGTGTGTATGTTACAAATGTGAGTTCCCTCGAGTTCGAACACCGTGTCACAAACCTTCAGAAACCGGTTTTACAATAAAAAAAACCCCCCTGCGCGGAGAAGTGCTAACTCGCATTAACAGAGGCGTAATAAGACTTTCAGAGTTTACCAAAAAATCGGATCACAGCGCTTAACTGAATACCTACACACATATGTATTCTACACACATACGTATTTTACACAGTTTAGGTATTAACCAACCACTGGGAAATCTATAATTAGATCATAGCACTAAACAGAATACCTGCACACACACGTATTCATAAGTGAACACCCATGACTGGTAATACCCACACCTTCCAGTACTACCTCCACACACACGTATTCATAAGTGGAACACCCATGATTGGTAATACCCACACCTTCCAGTACGACCCTCTGTCCCAGTCTTTCTCAAAACCGGCGATGGGAGCGCTGGAGGCGATTGACCCGTCGACTACATGCGGATACTTCAGTCTGTGCGTGAGACCACGCGCGTGTTTTAGAAAGGGTATGAAGATGCACAATGTGTTATATATTTGGGGGGAGGGTTTTCTTAAAGTTATAGGGTGTAAGGTGTAGGGTTTTAGATTGCAGGGTTTGAGGTTTGAGGGGAAGGGGGCGGGCGTGTTCGAATGCGCATGCCTTGAGCAACAAACGGGTTGAGTACATGCACCCAGGAATACCAGAACTATACTCAGCAACTACTACATCCAAGCTAGGTAACAAAACATACCAACAAGACTATAAATGAACGTACACAGACACTAGGTAACATAACATACCAACAAGGCTATAGATAAACGTACACAGACACTAGGTACCATAACATACCAACATGACTATAGATAAACGTACACAGACACTAAGAAACATAACATACCAACATGGCTATAAATAAACGTACACAGACACTAGGTAACATAACATACCAACATGACTATAAATAAACGTACACAGACAATAGGTACCATAACATACCAACATGACTACAGATGAACGTACACAGACACTAAGAAACATAACATACCATCATTACTATAAATAAACGTACACAGACACTAGGTAACATAACATCCCAACATGACTATAAATAAACGTACACAGACTCTAGGTAACACAACATAGCAACGAGACTACACATAAACGTACACAGACATGGGGACATGAACTCGGGTTATAAGTATGCACGTGTGAAGACACGCCGATTGCAATCCGATGTATAGACACCTAAATCCATACATGAAGGTACAATACATGCATAGATACGTGTCATTACATACATATATACGTGTCAATACATACATATATACGTGTCAATACATACATATATACGTGTCAATACAAACATATATACGTGTCAATGCATACATATATACGTGTCAATACATACATATATACGTGTCAATACATACATATATACGTGTCAATACATGCATATATACGTGTCGATAAACATATTTCCGCATATGCATTCGGACATCCATGCATACACATATACTCACATACGAAGATCCATACACAAATACGTATACACATTAACGTATGGTGGATACCTGAACCAGGCGCTCAGCATGCCTCCGTACGAACCACCGAACGCAATGACGGGTGCGTTGTGAGCATTGTGTTCCTCTCTGAATGTCGCAATGAGATGTGTGTAGTCTGCGAGTGCCTGTTTGGACCGAGTTGGTCGTAAGCCGAGAAGGTGAGGGAGCTGGACGAACCTATACAACACACATATACACATAAAAACTATACAAATATACACATGCATATATATATATACATAAATGTATAATATATATATATATGTGTGTGTGTGTGTGTGTGTGTGTGTGTGTGT
>NW_014038628.1:1963-5204 GCF_001186125.1 Sphaeroforma arctica JP610 | reverse complement strand
TATATAAAGTCGTGCATATATCCGCATATATATACATACACACACATCACTGTGTAAAGTATACATCCGATGCATAAACATGCATCACCTGTACTCACCTGCTCGTGAGACAGGTATCTCCTATCCTCTGCTGGTGCTGGTATGCTTTGTCCATAGTATCTGTGTTCCGCAAACACCAACACTGCACCGAACTGCTCTGCGTTCTCCCACATCAGCCCAGAGTTGTTTACGTACAGCATAACATCTCCTTCATTGCCTATACATCGCGATAGAGATTTTGTGTTGTCGTAGTCTTTAGTAGTGTCCGTGTGGATTACTTACTATAACTGTTTTAAGTAGGGTTTTAGGGTTTTAGGGTTTTAGGGTTTTACTAAAAACCCTAACAGCACATCGCCTCCATTGCCTATGAATATGTCTTTGATTGCCGCAGAGTGGTAAGACATGTGTGTGTGTGTGATCGTAGAGTGGTAAGACGTGTGTGTGTGTGTGTGTGTGTAATCGTAGAGTGTTAAGACGTGTGTGTGCGTGTGATCGTAGAGTGGTAAGACGTGTGTGTGTGTGATCGTAGTGTGGTGAGACGTGTGTGTGTGTGTGATGTTGTCGCATAGTGTTTGCTTGAAGAGGTTTAGTCTGAAGTATTTTGATGTGTGTGTGCGGATCTTAATATGAACCAATAGTAGGTGATTTTGTGCGTTGTTGTCGTTTACATACAGCATCACGTCGATAATATTGCCTACAAATTTACGTGGGGAATTTGTGTGTGTGTCTGTTTTATGTGGGTGAGTATATAAATATACACATATATATATACATGGGTGCCTGTTTTATTTATGCGAGTATATATATATATATATATGGGTGTTTTTGTGATCAGGTATCTAGTACAAGGGTCTTGCCCAGTGTGGGTAACCACATGACGCATAATAATAACATTCTCTTCGCCCACACGCATGTCAGTGTAGATATACAATTTTCTAGGTCTGTGAATGCGTGGCTGTTCTAGTTTAATTGAGCACATGGTGCTGCTCCTAACTACAGTCAGATTTAACACAGATTGCCCTTCCTGCAAACAGCCATAATAACTATTTACTTTAGTCATACTAGTGAAACAACCCCCTCAAGAGAGGTGTTCATAGACGTCTGTATATACCTGGTGTGTGTACACTTGTTCTATTCCTATGCTTGTGTAATTATCGTCTATTTGTATACTTGCGTTCTTCGATGTGGATAGGTCAAAGGTGGGTGCACCATGTGGGAAGTATAAGCACATGCGCGATGTTTGATTATGAGCATGCCTAACCTAAGACAGTTGAAGACCCCCAAAAGTTATATCATCTCTCTATTGGTCGCGGGTACAACCAAACGCTGCGTTTACATGCACGTGCGTGGTGTGAACAAGCCTAGGGAGAACCCCTCAGACTGAGACGACGATCCTGTGCTACGACAGCCATGATGACTTACTACAGTATGCTGAAGGAACATATACGCATACATCACTTAACAAGGCTGATAATCCCTTTTTAAAACACATATAAGCTATGTCACAAAGGGACATACACATATGCATCACTTAACAAGGTTGGTTATCCCTTTGTAACACACATATGAACTATACCACAAAGGGACGTACACACCTACATCACTTAACAAGGTTGGTTATCCATTTTTAACACACATAAGGACTATATACACACATACATCACTTAACAAGGTTGATTATCGCTTTTTAACACACATAAGGACTCTACCACAAAGGAACATCCACACATACACCACCCAACAAGATTGACTATCTTTTTGAACATGCATAAAAACTAATTGTGTAAGTGTTTGAAGCCACCTCCAATCCTCTCTAGACAAATATGTACGTGTACGTGTCCGTGCACCCACGTTGATCTGTACATGCAGCCACATATCAGGTAGATACTTGTATATAAACACATCACACAATCCAGTTACAGTTATCAGGGACAACGCACCTGTGTAGAAGAAAATAGGACCGTCAGGACCACTCCTGTGTTTGTCACACACCAAATATCGCATTTGGTAGGTATCTTCGCCACTAGGCGGGCGTTTCCCGTTGAAATGATCGATGGTCTGCGCGATCCAATGCGTCTCACAAAGTGACGGAATGTCTTGTTTAATCTACGGAAAGTGAGGATAAGGAATCGAATGTCTTGTTTAATCTACGGAAAGTGAGGATAAGGATTCGAATGCCTTGTTTAATCTACGCAAAGTGAGGATAAGGAATCGGATTATATCACCGCTTGAACGTGGTATATGCAAGGAACACTCTCTGGTCTGAGGAGTGGGTAAGCATGCTTGTTTAAGTACATCAAAGTACGCGTTCAATTGGGCAAAGACGATGGACCTGGGCTCACTGATAGCTATACATAGAGCACCCACTCCAAACAACCGGCAGTAGGGTGAGATGATCGTGTATGTGTCTTATATAAACATTACTTCCTGTGTGTCTTATATAAACCTTACTTTCTGTGTGTATTATATAAACCTTACTTCCTGTGTGTCTTATATAAACCTTATTTCCTGTGTGTCTTATATAAGCATTACTTCCTGTGTGTCTTATATAAACCTTACTTCCTGTGTGTCTTAAATAAACCTTCCTTCCTGTGTGTACTATATAAACCTTACTTCCTGTGTGTAACATATAAACCTTACTTCCTGTGTCTTATATAAACCTTACTTGTTGTGTGCACGCACGGGGTGCATAAGTGCCTGCAGTGGATTTCATACTTACACCACTGTCTGAATTGTAGCCATACGCAATGACATAGAATCTATCGGATTACAACAATAAATACATACATACATACATACATACATACGCTGATCTGAAATAGGGAAGTACTATGTATCGACAAGTATATGCAAAGTGAACGAGGCAGACGTAAATACACCACTGACAATGAGACAATAGAATATATGAGAATACTGAAAACAAGGTCTATTCGTCTTCGTATACAGAGTACAAAGTACCAGATATAGCCACTTAGACAGGTACCACTTATGCAGCTACCACTCAGACAGGTAGAACTTATACAATGTACCACTTAGAAAAATACAACTTAGACAGGTACCACTTAGACAAGTAGAACCTATACAGGTACCACTTAGACAGGTACCACTTAGACAGGTAAAACTTATACAGGTACCACTTAAACAGATACCACTTAGACAGGTACCACTTAGACAGGTACCACTTAGACAGATACCACTTAAA
>NW_014038628.1:0-663 GCF_001186125.1 Sphaeroforma arctica JP610 | reverse complement strand
CTTAGACAGATACCACTTACACAGGTACCACTTAGACAGGTAGAACTTAGACAAAACCACTTACACAGGTACCACTTAGACAGGTACCACTTACACAGATAGAACCTATACAGGTACCACTTAGACAGATACCACATACACTGGTACCACTAAGACAGGTACCACTTAGACAGGTAACCACTTAGACTGTACCACTTATACAGGTACCACTTAGACAGGTACCACTTAGACAGGTAGAACTTAGACATGAAGACTAAGGCAGATACCACTTACACAGGTACCACTTAGATAGGTACCACTTAGACAGGTAGAACTTATACAGGTACCACTTAGACAGGTACCACTTAGACAGGTAGAACTTATACAGGTACCACTTAGACAGGTACCACTTAGACAGGTAGAACTTATACAGGTAGCAGCTATACAGGTAGAGCTTATAAAGGTATCACTTAGACAGATACCACCAAGACAGATACCACTTACACAGGTACCACTTAGACAGGTATAACTTATACAGGTACCACTTAGACAGCTACCACTTAGACAGGTAGTTCTTATACAGGTAGCAGCTATACAGGTAGAGCTTATACAGGTACCACTTAGACAGATACCACTTAGACAGATACCATTTAGACAGACACCAGTTAGACAGATACCACTTAG
>NW_014038629.1:3578-10081 GCF_001186125.1 Sphaeroforma arctica JP610 | reverse complement strand
TATATATACGGTTTAGATGCAGGCATGTTTCTATAGGTGTTGTATTCTTATGGTTCTTATGTGTTCCAAATTGTTTCTTGTTGTTGCTGATTTCCATGATTTGTATAAAGATGAGGCGCTGAGGATGCGATCAGAGTTGTACATACCTCTGACGGTCAATTTGCCGCCTCCTTGCTCTGTCATCGTTGAGGGACAGGTGCATGCAATTTATTGTCGGGATATATTGACTATCTCGCTGACCTCTTACACAGGCGTTGCAGATAGGGCTATTCTATACTGTGTCGGAATTGAATTGAGTATGTATTTGAAGTGGAACACCATCTATCACTAAACCGATCCTTTTCAGTTCATACGCAGCATTTTGGATATATATTTATTATATAGATGTTAATTAGCAAAAATGGCTAGAAATAAAAAAAACTTGGAAGAGTTAAAAATTTCTTTCGCCGTTATCGGAATTCAATCAGTTAATCCGCCAATAAAAGAAGCCCTCGTCTCTTTATTTATTTACTCTTCGTGATACTGCGTGTGATGATTTTTTTTTGGGGGTAACCACATAGCATTCCAAAGATGGTGTATGACACCCTCCCGGCCAGTCGGCCACTAATATGCAGAGCCTTCTATGATTCAACAATCAAGCAACAAATGTTTTTTGTAAACAACAATAATTTGTAAAAATGTGGGTCTGGTTTAGAGTTTTACAGTTTATTCAGGGGTTTTTTTAAAGTTTAGAATTTAGACCCGCTATTGTGATAGTCACATTAATCCTGTCTCAGACTCTCAGTGGGCTGGGATGTTGTAATTTGTATATACGTCGATGGGTACGGCCACATTACACATATAGCTGGGGTTTTGGGTTTTTGGGTTTTTGGTGTATTTAGGGTCTGTGCAATTTGTAGGACTCATATTTCACTATACGCGGTATCACTTTAATTTGTTCTGCTGTGATTGTTCCACGCTTCTCAAGAACCAGAGTGTGCTGTAAAGTAAGTATTGTGATGATACAAAAATAAACTTATCAATACCTTTCCGGGGGAATCTCTGTGTACATGATATGAGCACGCCGAGAATATGTTGAATACAATCCTATAATTGAATAGTTTACACCCTAGTGTCTACTATCAAATATGAAAGAAATATATTCAGAAGGTTCCCAACTAAATGAAAGTAAATTTCCCAAGAGAAAGTATAGCACATTGTCTGAGTGAAAGTGTAGCATAATTTCTAAGTAAAAGTATGCCACATGATCTAAGAGCAAGTATAGCATGGTGTTCGATAAGAGAGTACAGCATATGTTACAAGTGAAAGTATAGCACATGATTCAAGATAAGTGTAGGATATGTCCTATGAAAAAGTATAGCATATGCTATAAGAGAAAGTATAGCTCATAATCTATACGAAATTATAGCATATTTCTTAAGTGAATGTATAGTACATGATCTATAAGGAAGTATGTCATATGTGTTATACAAGTAAGTATAGCATATGCTACAAGTGAAAGTATATCACATTATTTAAGAGAAAGTATAGCATATGTTTCATAAAATAAAATAGCATATGATAATAGTATAGCATATGTCTGAAGTGAAAGTATGAGAAAGTATAGCATATGATTTAAATACAAGTATAGGTATGTTAAAAGAGAAAGTATAGCAAGTTCTGAGAGGAAATACAGCAGGCATTCTAAGAGGAAAGTATAGTATATGTTCCAAGAAAAGGTATGGCATATGCTCCAGGAGAAAGTGTAGAATATGTCTGCAATTGTTTGTGTTGCAGTGTCAATCTTAAAATACTCTGCCAAGTTAGAGAAAAATTCAGCATTCATGCCATGTGACTATCACATGCACCCGAAATGGCAACGGCACGGTCAGCATACCCGGCTTGGAGCACAGCAGCGGACCAGCATATGATTATAATCCAGGCTTGTACGCTTATCGTTCGAGTGTCCAAGGTACAGTGAATGTTCCGCTACGATGCCTGTTATGTAGTCATTTTTTTATAACTGGGTTATTTGTGCATTGCTTTTATGGATGGTTGTTTGTGCAGTTTAAGTCGCTGACAATACTCGAGGCGGTCTGGGGCTGGGGGATATCTATAGTAACGGGCAATGTTGATTCCAATACAGTATACAATAATATGACACCCGTGCGTTGTACGTTTAGGGCTATCACGCATGTCTCCACTGCATGCAACTCCAACCGTTAACGCCAAGTGCATTATAAAGCATCACAGGATGTCCGGTGCAGAATGGCCCCAAATCGCGGGCACTTGGGTGACCTGGTCATTCTACGGTGAAGATACAATCTCCCATTCCGAGGCAGACGCGCACTTAACACCACACACGCACACAGTGCACGTGCATATATGTTGTGTGCACCTGTGAGAGCGCAGCCGACCACGGGATCTCCCTTCTCGAGTGTATTGCTGAGTGTTCCGTTGTATAATGGTGAAGATATACTCTATGGCAGCTAGTAGATGATTAAGGGGTCGCCCACGTCCGTGACTTGTTCGATGGTGCATCTTAAGTCAAAGGCCTTGGCTAGCACGATCTTGAATATTTTCTGGACGTTGATCGAGTGCGATGACGAGCAGAATATCAGCGGAGCTTTCATGGCGTCCGAGTATTTTTTTGCCTGGGACGGGAGAGCAGTCGAACGGTACACGGACAATAATAAGAATGAGCGTGTGGCTTCTTCGGCCGGTGTCTGTGGTGGTACCTTAATGCATGGACTGTACTCTACCGACAAATAAAACCAGACTTAGTTGTCAAACGAACGTTAGAAAGATTTTTACTAGTGCCATGACACACTGTAAGCACATTCTCTGATAGGAACACAACTACGATATAAACTATAATAGACGACCAAAAGGGGTTCGCTGTTGGAGCACAGAACAGGATATTATGCGCTTGCAGTAGCACCACGTACGCATACGAATACGCATATACTCAACAATTGTACACTCATGCACATACGTAGGTTCACCGACAAACACGTACCCATACGGAACATGAACACAGATACGCACATGCCCACATCAGCCGTTCTAGGGTTCGAGTTACGAAGTGAACCTAGGGCTAAATACCTACTATTCACATACTTGTTACATTCGTATACACTTTACGTACCCGGTTATATATATCTTGTTGTTCCTTTTGTGACAGTTCGTTGTACACATCGTATTTGGTCCCCACCAGAAAGGGTATCGCAGTCTGTGCACAGTCGAATTCCCAAACGAGTCAGTTAATGAGTACCGAGCGTTCCTATCGCACACTCTCTTTTGTTCAATGGTTTGATCGTACTGTAAATGAGTAGCAAACAAGCATCTATACGTCTCCATGACAACATTCATATGTCTATCAACACCCTCCGTATGCGCAACTCAATTATTATGTTCTAAAAGCCCTTCATATGCGTAATGTAAGTATGTAGAGATTAAGTGCTCAGTTGGGCACAGATTCAAGGTTTTCAGAACCGATTAAACGGCGTGCCGCAGCAGCATCGGTGCAAATACAACTGCAGAATATACCTGGCACATTTGTAATTTTGAGCAATGACCCAAAATAAAACATATTCTTTGCTAAATAGGAAGTATATGCCTATGTATCGAATGAGCACGAACTGTATGGCGGGGACCTTTCTGCAATATGTATGACACAGTGGTGATGGTTTCATTATATACCTTGTTAAGGAGAAGATGTAGGCAAGAATTTTGCAGTTGAATGTATATACGTGCATCTTAAACATATTTGGATGTACATTTGCGCATATCCAAATTGCGCATTCTACTGAACATACACCCATATATATATATATACATACACACACACACACACATATATATATATACATATATACACACACACACATATATATATATATACATATATACACACATAGATATACATACATACACACACACACACACACACACACACACATACATACACACACACAAACAAACAGACAAACAAACAGACAAACACAGAAAACACAGACAAACACACAGGCACACAGACACAGACACACAGACACAGACACAGACACAGACATAGACACAGATACAGATATATATATATATTTATATAGATAAGTATACCCTTGAGTCACGCGCGCATACCTTGTTAAATCCTCGTGCCTGTCTGTACCATTCTTTGATGCTATTTAGCGTTTGCTTCCGTGACAGATCGAAGATGAAGAGTATCGCTACTGCATCGTTGCATACTAGTGGCAGCATGTTGATGAACTCTCTCTGACCTATAAATAGAACAATTAGATTGTTCTAAAAATAGACTTCGAGAACAGAAAAAAATCATATACTGCGTTTCGATGCTACAAGGCACGCATGTATGTACTCATGAAGCTGTGTGAGCTCTATACAGGATGGGAAGAGGATGCATGATGTACATCAGTGTCCTATAAGAATGTTCTGTTGGTATGTTCATGGTATCTGTACGATCTGCTGAAACCTTAGTGCGCTGCGTGTACCACTCTTGAGCGATATCAGGGTAGAGGCAATGATGTCAAACTCAAGAGCCATGCAAATGAGAGTCTGGAACACACCGTGGCACGAGCTTGTATTGAAATACATGAAAGCAACTATCCACACATTCCTATTGCGCAACGAATAACACTTTGGACAATATCGATAGATGAAGGCTATGCAGGTATAGTACTGGATATCTAGGCTGAAATGTGTGGCGGATAAGGGCCTGATTCTTATATGCGACATAAACATTCAGAGAAGTTACCAACACATTCCAACTACGCAGCGCAGGGGACAAACAAGCTGAACGCGCCATTTGCCGGTTAGCATCATTCTGATACCAAACACGGTGATACCAGCTTGCTTCCATTCCTAACTCTATGATATCCGAAGACCGCACGGCACATACCCCCCAAGTCCCAGATAGCAAAGGTGATCTCCGTCTGTTGTATGGTGATTGATTTCTCCATGAAGTTCACCCCTGTCAACGGAAGCACAAAGCATGACCAGTGCTTAGCAACGAGCACCGTGGCTCACAAGTACACACTGGTATACGAGGGTTCACACCCGAGTCATACGTATGAGAATCAAAGTGACAACCGAGCCCACACAGTCACGATTGTGCAGGGACGAAAACATTGACCAGACCAAAGTATCACACAGCCACTGATATGTATTATTTAGTGTAGCAATTCGCGATCAGGGTTGGTCCGGAACATCGGGCTTAAAGGAGTAACATATGAGTACCAGGACGTACGACTGCATAACGAGGCGTGCATAAAGTGATAGGAAAGTGCCAGTGTAGCACTCACAGCCTCAGTTGGATTGGAGCCACAGCATCGCCAGGTGAAGATTCCAATGCACCAGATTGTGCGACATGAACGGTACAGTGCAGTGACATAGGCTTATACATATCATTCAAGTAAGCACCAGAACCAGAATAATACCAAGGCATTGAGCATGATCAATGGACTGCACGAATGTGACAGGGCTACGATATATCTACCCCTCGAAACGATTGGTGTATATATGAGTGCCCATGTGGCGCGAAATAAAAAAAGGGCAAGTGGACTGTTTAGTATTCGGGTAAGGGTTGAGAATCGTGGAGCTGCATGCCTCGCTAGTAGTACACCTTCTGTGTCTTGCACTCACCGAGGTTTCATGCGCTTGACTGCTTTCAATGAATAACGAGTGTCAATACGATAGCTTTGTTTCATCTGGAGTGCTATTTTGTGGTCTAGTACACACGCATCAGCATGATTCGGAACACGCCGGTGCTTGAATTCCATATCGATTCTACCTCTATTTACAGACATACATCAGCAATTGGTCCGCACGTAGCCACACAACTATATGTTGGCTAGCTATCTCAGATGCACATTGTATACATCGATGTGAACCTTAAAGCAACTGAAATATACCGTTTGTAGATACATACCTAGTGTTTGTATATAGTCCTCATCAAAAGATCCCTCCACATACTTCACCATCAAGGTGGTTTTACCAGTCTGTGCATCACCAAGCATGCCTACCTTTACGATGACACTGTATAGGGAGATAAATGTAATTAAGATATGCTTCGATCGTGCTTCTCATGGTACCATTGGTAAGCTCTACGTAGTCGACGGTTACGAACAAACGGCACGGGATTGTACTTGCATGTATGCGATAAAAACACTTCCCTTTCGAGGACAATATCGAAGCAGGCTGGTCTGTATATGCTACGTACACGCAAATTTATTTTTGTTCATATATTTAAAGGTATTCAACAGCTAAAACATATACAAAAAAAAGTACTTTGACGCATACAATTTGATAAATGCCCGTATAGAATTACATATAAACACACACACACACACAAACGAACACACACACACACACACAGACACACACACGAACACACACACACAAAAACATACATCAATAAAACAATATATATAGTAATAATAATAATAATAATAAAAATAATAAAAATATAATAATATTATAATAAAATAAAATAAATAAAATAATAACAA
>NW_014038629.1:0-2303 GCF_001186125.1 Sphaeroforma arctica JP610 | reverse complement strand
CTATACGTATGTTTGAACACATACAAGTGCGCACTAGGGTAGACGAGATGTTAACCCTCAGCAACTACTGGGTCTGTTCTTTGAATATAGTTATGATTTATCAGGGTAACTTACTTATTCCTTTTCTGGGCTGAACCGGTAGCATTAGGACCACTTGGAGCGGACATGGTTTCAATATATATTATTACACGATTTGCACTATATGCTTTCGTTGACTAGAAAGAGTCTATTGTGAATTTGAAAACGAGGCTGAAACTGTAAAAGTAGACTGTAATCAACCATGGAAGATATGTATGAAGTTTTCAATTGATCCAATTTTGACCTTCCTGAGAGCTTGTGAACAAATCGTCTATCTGTTCCCTGCTGTGTAGTGTGTGAACGCAATTCCTCGCAGACTGCCAGGCCCAGCTGCTGGCAAATATAGATCTTTCAAAGATAAGAAGAATCTATTTTTGGCGACATCAAGTCTAATTTTAGAATAGTCACTTGTATATATTGTTTTCATTTTTTCATTTACCTAGTCTACTAAAAAACATTTAAAAAAAAAGGGGTTTAAAAGACATAAGAATAGGAGTGGTGAACAAAACAAATTGGCATAATTTGTTTTGTTCACAACTCTCATTCGTATAGAGGTTGAGCGTGAGAAATCTTTAAAATCAACCTAATTGGCAATTAGATAGCTTAAATTCTTTTTATTGACGAGTAATAAACGTACGCTAAATATCATACCGAACGGACTATTGGTTCAAAAGTATTGAAGTATTTCATTTTGTAACAGAACTGGGTCATTAAGCCATAACGGCCAATGAGATTGCTTTTTAAAGTACCTCTGGGTCAACCTCTATAGTAATAATCTCCCATCTCCTAAAGCCATTTTTTTTTGGTTCACGGCTCCTATTTAAAAAGACTCCAGTTGATCCAGTTCACCACGACCGGAGGGCGGAGGATTGAGGATTGTAGTGATACGGAGGCCGGAGGAAGGCAACTCAGCAACTCGAATCAGGGTCAGGGGCTCCAGAGTCCAGGCCCTACTAGTTCAGGCCTCATCAAGCCCTGACCTCAGTGTCCTGAGGGCTGGCCTGAGAGTCTGAGACCTCAATTACAATATATGTTTTTAAAATATTTTATTAGTCAAGAAGTCTTCAGTCTTCAGTTCTTCACAAGTTCTCACGTTCTCAACCTCTAATAATGGCTCTATTTAAAAAATGAGACGTGAGTGATGACTTCTCATCATCTCACGGGTTCCTCATTTTTACTCTCTACTACTTCTACTAATAAACACTCGATAAAAAAATAAATAAAAATACTGTACAGAGAAGAGAGAGTTTCATGACCCTCTAAATTGTGTTAAAATAATGAGAGGGGATCGAAGTTCGAACTACTACGTCTTCTAGTCTACTACTAGTGTCCTCTACTCTACTAGAGCAGAGCGTCCAAACGAAGGGTTTATAGGAAATTCTCTATATATTCCTGTGTTTTCTAGAACAGGATATATATAAATACGTGTATCGACATCATGGTATGTATGTAAATATCACATATCACGTGTTGTAGAGGACCGCAAACGTGTTAGCACCTACACACACTCGTATAGTTCTTGTATCAGGTTAAATATCTACTTTAAATCGAGGAAGTAATACAACTACGTTTCCAGTTGCTAAGGATAATATGTCTCAGCCACACCTCCGCATGCCCTTCTCGGGGAAGATTTCTCCAATCTTGTCCCCAAATCTATCGAATTCGTCAAGTCGATCTTCTTTTGGCCGTGGCGATGGACTTGGAAGCGGAAGTTCTAGTTCTAGGAATAGTTTTGGATTAAGGCCTTCGTTGCAAGGTGGTCTGGGGTCAGCTTCAGTGCTTGCGGATGCCCAAGAGCAAGACATTCAACCGTATCTATCAACATCACGAGAGGTAAGTACATGGGCCTGTATCTCAGCCCGCTTATTTTAGGTTGGTTTGAAGAATGGTCTTGAGAATGATTCCTTGAGAATGATTCTTGAGAATGATTCCGTATTTTAAATGCATATTTCAATAGACACAGTCATTGGGTCATATACTATCTTAAACACTGATCAAGAAAATTGCAAAATAAAAGAGCACGTATATATATATATATATGGTGTATATGAAACACACTATGAAACTAAGAGCGTGTTTGAATGCATGTGTTTGTGCATATATATACACTTACAGTCACACAGCAACATGCATAGCACACGCACGGCATATATATATATATATATATATATATATGTATATATGTCATACACACACACACACACACACAACACACACACACACAC
>NW_014038630.1:1914-10137 GCF_001186125.1 Sphaeroforma arctica JP610 | reverse complement strand
TATATATATTGAAAGAGATAGTTTAGGTAAAGCTGTTTTATTTACTGTCACAGTTGATTTTTTTTTGCATACTGTCCATTCGTATGTATCGATACATATGTAAGTCTTTATTTCGAATGTATGTCTTTATTTTGAAATGTGTATTTATAAGAATGACTAGGATAATACATTTATGGGTTCTATCCTCCCTTGTGACTTACATATTTCATATTGATGCACAATCTTGTTGGTCAATTAATTCCATTGTTATATTTTATTTTATATTAAACGTTTCTTCAAATATTGGTTTGTTTTAGTCGTCACAATGTCCACTCGGACCAATACGGACCCCATTAGTATTTCTTCTCCTGTTTCTTCGCCGGCTTCGTATGACTATGATTGCCAGATCGATGGAGAGACTTGTGCAAGTTTTATACCCATACGAGCACCTATGCCGAAGCGCTTATGTATACTCATAAATACACGTTGCCTGGTCACTACATTCAACCCCTACCATTCAACCCCCTTGCATATACAAATGTCACTCCACACGCACACTCACTCAAATATATACGCACACATACACATGCACTCGCCTGAACAGTGAATACTTAAGCGTAAATTGCTTTAAGTGTTAAAAGCACTCACAATTAGATGAGTACAGGCACACAAAATCGTTACAGAGCAGTGTCGTAAGCAACGCACAGGCTCGAAAGTTCTCGAGCGGCGATTTACAAGGCGCATAAGACGCACACACTCAAGAGCATTTATATGTGTGTAACTGTGTACATACTTGACTTCGTGTACACAACTGCATCGGTACATCCCCAGAAACAGAAACGCATCTCGTGGCACAAATACACGCACAGACACGCAGAATACATAGGTATACGTAAAACACATTTGTGTACACAAATATGAACACATTTTTTTAGAATAGCACCGTCAGTCAGATTTTGTCAATATACTCGAATAGAGTAGGTTCAGAGCCTCGGTTCAGAGTGAGTTAGAGAGAGTTAGTGACTCGTCTTTACTACCCTATATTAGGCTATAGAATTGGGCTGGAATATTAAAAAATAATAATACATAACCCATTTGCGATACTGATCGCTGTAGCGTGTGCACATTAAAGCTAAATAACGGCATGAATTACCCATTACCGTGTCTCACGAATTGATTTAAAATTCGAAAAAATAGAAGGTTTCCCATGTTCTACTAACCTTCTGAAACCGGAAGTCTGAGAAGACGAATCACTGAAGTCTGAAGGCAGAAAAGAGTGGCAAGTGTATGCAACCATTTTTTCAGCGTGTGCAAGACTACGTTTATTATTCCCCCAGCAGAGTGCAGAGTGCAAACCCTCACAAGATGTCCGGTGTCCACATAACCTTATTTTATATTTGTTCAATCTGCAGCAGATCAATTGTCGAGTTTCAACTGGTCAAAACCAACCAATCAACACACTGCGTATCGAATATTTGCAAGATTGCGTAAACGTGCCGCTGTGTCATTCTTCGTGATAAAATGAAACAAGACATTTTGTAATTTTATTTACTTCAGAGTACAGTCTCCGTATCCCGTCTGTATATTTACATAATTACACACAAAATAGAATAAATCAGTTCACACTCTGGTCAGTTGTCACTCTGACATGAATGTTTGAAATCCACATATCAATCGACCTCCTTCTGTGTGATGAACTCTGACCTCACAGTCTTACACTGTGAGGCTCACAGTCTGAAAATAGTCTGAACTCTCTCTCCCACCAGTGTGACCCAGACCGCTGACAGTACTGACGCTCTCAAAAGCTCAAGACTCACAAGGTCTCAGTCTCAGACTCTCAGACTCTCAGACTCTCAAACTCTCACTCTCAGTCTCTCAGTCTCTCTGTCTCTCTCTCTCTCGGTAGACTCAAGTGTCAAGAGTCAAGAGTCAAGACTGTCGAATTGTCGATTGTAGAGTACTTTGTTTTTATTGAAAATATAATATATAAAAACTAAATTATAGACAGATTCTATTTTTACAAAAAGAATATGTATAAAAAAAATTACATAGTCAATTTTATATATATTTATTGTATTTTTAAAATATTTTGGTTTTATTGTTGTCGTCATGCACTTTGTAAAAAACAATTTCGTTTTAGAAAACTAAAAGTGTATATAAATACATACATATTACACAAATACTGTATTTACATACATACATACTGTATTATATTTTATATTATATGATAAAAAAAAGGGGGGGCTATGTGTACATAGTAACATACAACATATATGCTAGTTTTTAAAAAACCCCTCCAAAATTTAGAAAGTATTTATTATTTTCAATGATAATTTTGATTTTGTTTTGGTAAAACAACAAAAATAATACATTATCGTATTTGTTTTTTTTTTTGTTGCATATCTACACTATTTATCATATCTATTTATAGAATTCTTGTTTTTTTATTTAAATAGTATAGAGTGTATTTTTCTCTGTCTCATCTACTCGATAGTTTTATCAAATTACAGTTATTTTTGTATGTTTACCGTTTCAAAAATCATGAAGCTGTAGTCAAGGTGATATTTTGCGACAACAGGTTTTTTAATTCTCAGATACATACTAAAATTGTATGAAGCTGGTTCGCGATATTCTCAAAAGACCATAAATTCTATCAATTGGTCTATCCAAACCTGGTCTGAGGTTTAAGAAATATAGAACATGTATTTTTTTTAAAGTATGTACTGTTATGAAATCAATGTGAAAAATGATTCTTTTAGGGGGTTATGGAAAAAAACCAATAAAAAAAAGTACATTTTGGTTCAGACCTAATTATTGGACGTTTAAATTTTTTATAAGGACCATTCAGAGTTTCAAACAGTGAAATATTCACCATACCAACGAATGTAATACATCAAAACGACCACAAGGCAGAACGGTGAACAACACCATAGTGAGTTTTAGTGACCATACCAGCGAATAGTCGAATACTGAATAGTCGAATACACACACAAGAGTATACAACACATCAAAATTCAAATTCAAAACGACATCATTTTGTTGATTTGAAATTTGAACACACGAAAACAATTAACTCAGGAAGTCTGGCTCCAATGAAGAAAATTAAAGTATTCTATAGAAAACGGCTTTTGCCCTTTATTTACTCCTGAAGTTCTGGACTCTGGTATTAGGGCGGCTTGGGGCCGTCTTGGGCGCGTGGGTCATTGCCCGCTGGCTGTGTGGTGGCTGTACACTGGACGAAGGACGGTGGACTCTTGGAGCTATAGTATACTATAAATAAGGACGAAAAGTCGAAAACTTTTTCTAAATTGCACCTTTAAATATGACTTCATGAGTACTGATGAGGCTCATAGCATACAAAGTCTCAAAGCTTTCCCACTTGTCCGTGCGCTCGTAAGGTTCATATTTAAAAGTTTAACTTAGGCGTCGGCGGTCGGGTGTAGAGTATGTACTACTACTGGGTACAGGGGTTCAGGAGCTTTTTGAGACTTTCAGACTTGTAGTGAAGATTGTGAATGTGAGTGTTTTGTTTTATTGAAAACAATATTTAAAGAAAAAGTATGGAATTGGTTTTTCTATAAAAATACTAGTAGAAAAAGGACAAGTCAATACCTTACCCCACCAGTCCATTTTTATCGATTAAGATACCGAAGGCGGTAAAGAAAGTGGAGCTCTATTATTAGAGAGACTGGAGAGACCTAACTCTAATATTCTTAGGACACATTAGTACACGCATAGGTATTAGGGTTTAGGGTTGAGTTTTTTAGAGATATCTTTTTTTAAATTAGACCATAGGGCATAGAGTGCCACAGCAGAACTTTATCTACAAGAGACATAGCAATGGAGGGAGCTACTATATTTGTCCTAACTCTGAGTTGAACCCATAATTATGGAGTTTTTGTTGTTCGATCTGTGCACTTTGAGTGATAAAGGAGTTGTTCGATCTGTAGATTTTTAGGGACTAAAGGAGTTCTGGAACTTCTGCTGGGTTATTGTTAAATTTCAGAATTTGTAATTTTCTCTCGAATCTCGATTGTTGAAGACTCTCATGGTGAATGAGGTAATAAACGCGTCATTCAGTATCCTAAAATCCTAAATCTAATGTCAAATACATAAATATGTGTTTATGGGACATTTGGACACAGACATGAGACATGAAGAGAATATGAGTCCTTTGGGACTCTGTTTGGGACCTGTTTAGTGTTTGGGACTCTCGACCTCAGTCAGCTGAGTAGCTGAATAGTTCTGTAGTGAATTAGTGACACTTCTAGTAGTAGTAGTGAGGACTGAGGACTGAGGACTGAGGACTGAGGACTGAGGACTGGAGAGTGGTGCTGGGCTGCTGACGTCTGCACTCTGCCCATCTGCCGTGGGCGAAAATACAATCTGATGCCGTTTTGACTTTTGGCTTTGAAGTATGATGAGTGTTGTAATTTTGTGTCTTTTTACAAAAAATAAGAAAGGAAAATTGGATGATAGGACGGACAGGTGCTGGATTGTTTGACTGTTTTGGTAGAGAGTCGAGAGTCGAGTGTTGAGACTCTAGGACAGTTTATTACAGTATTTTTATAGCTGTGTAATGTAATTATCGGGAGCTGTATTATGTAATTATAGGGTTCAACCTATAGCGAGAGGAATCAGAGGACTATAGATACTATTTATTTTTGAAAAACAAATAGTCTACAGAGTATAGAGAGAGCAGTAGGAGTTAAAAAAAAACAAAAATATATAAATAGGTCATTCTCGCGACTCTTTGGTTCTTTAACTGGGGACGTGTGGGACTGTGACTGTATGTGGGACTGTGGGTTTCTAGTTTTGACTTTCGAGAGTCGGAGGCCGGAGGGACGCATCACTCTCTTCTCGCATCATTCGTAACGCCGAAAAGAAAAAAATCCCACAATTTTTACAAAAACAAATTTAAACGATAGAAACAACCACGAAATTCTGCCCAGCAAATGAATATATTTTAATGGGAGAGTGTATTTCGAAAAAATAGAGAAAAAAATATTGTGTGAGAAATTTTCGGTCCACGATAGTGCGGACGCAGTCCAAGGTCAACAGGCCATAGCACAAAATCAAATAATATTATGCTGGCTGATTGTTTAGTAGTTGTTGAGAGGTGAAATGAGGATATCAAATAACTATATACTCTATGCGCAGGGAAAGTGGCCTTGTTAAAAGTACACGCGTGGCCATGGTGAGTACGGTCCAGCTTGAGTAAGAATATTATTTGTATTTAGTAGTATGTCTTCTTAGTTCCCTTCCCTATGAACTAAGCACAGTGTGGCAATTAAGATTAGCGGGTTCAGGTTGTTGTAGGTTGCGGTCTACTGATTGTACCTAGCTCAATTCTTAACCAAGTCAAAGGAAAAGAAGCAATATGCGCTCCTTTACCTTACCCTACCGACAGTTTCGATACTCATCTGACAATAGTCTAAGTATGTTCGATGATGTGAAGACCATTTTAAGCGATCAATACGCAAGCGATAAAAAAACTTGTCGTCAGAGCGTTTCCAAAATATCATCGTATGACCTCATAGACACCAATCGGTTGCCAGGCGAAGAATGTCCGTCCAGGTTAGATACACACAGGATTACAGTGAGGTTTTCACCGTCTGTACGTGTTCTGCACTATGATCATACGCTTCCTACAATAACCTGCTCTCATGTTCAGAATTGCTGGGGGTATGATACTTGCGGATCTGGGTCAGACGACACCAGCTGTAGTGTGAGTAGGCATAGTAGCTGTGCCGGCTCTGCCTCGGAAGATGAATTTGCCGAGTGCAACTGTACTACGAATGATCGATGTCTAACCAAAAGCACGTTTGAAGCCGTGCTAAAGACGAGTCAACTCAAGACTAATGATATACATAGAAGCATAACTTCAACAGAAATATTAAGGCAGAATCGACGCAATTTGTGCGAGGGAGTGGTCTTCCCCACGCATATTGCCACATGTAGTGAAAATGTGCCACCCGAAGACAGTTCTGATTCGGATAGTGACAGTTTTCCCAAGGTGCAAGATATCACAGATGGGACTGAGTTCGTACTTAAACGAAGTCGAAGTCCAATGTATAGTACTGGCAGCAGCGAGAGCTTTTACAACAATGCAGAGACATTGAAGCCTGTGCAGGTGATGCACTGCAGATACGTGCGCAATAGACGCGCAGTTGTGGTGAATGCGCGTATTAATACACAGAACTGTCACGGAGTGGACATGAGTAAGCCGGCCAGCTCACGCTCGGTTATAGTACGGTATACTCTGGACAACTGGAACACGTACGAGGATACGCTACCCGGAGTGGTGATCATCAACTCACAGGTACATACAACATATAAAATAGTGATTCCGATCAATGAAAGAGCTTCTTGCATAGGTGCAAGCGTCAAGTTCGCCATGTGTTTGCAGGCGAGTCCCACACTTGCGTTCTGGGATAACAACAACGGGGGAAACTTTGAGGTCACGGTACCTGCCCCGCAGACGTCCAACGATCCATAGAGGGGGAGTCAGTGCGTGTAACCATGGTGACCTGTTTGAGCATTTGATATGCTCGCAGATAGCTTTGGCACGGTAATCATTCGTTATCATAAGCCCACTATCGCGCTTCATAGAACTGAGCCCAACTATCTCCAATTGTCATCGAGCCTTGGGCCTTCTAATAGGCCTTCTAGGAGAAACTGCGACAAGAGTTAGAGACCATGTCCAGCTGATCTTGCGCGAAATGGTATCGTGAGTTGCGGGGGCACTATTTACCTACATTCCGGCGAACACTGCCGGAGTAGTAGCACAGGTTTTCCAGATGCTCCAACGCATGCAAGCAAAACAACCGGCTCAACTACAGATGTTGACAAGCAATCAACAAAATATTAAGCTCAACTACAGAGTTGACGATCAAATAATTACCAAACCCATTACATGTTTTCAATACCGACTCACGTCTGCGTTTATTTTTTTAAGCGGCTGGTGTGTGTCTGGGTGGTCAAAGGGCCACAGATACTTGTTCACGCCTGGAAGTGGACTACATTCCGTACCGAAGTCTCTAGAGCGAAGCACGCCTGACTTACAGGGTACTCACCCAGCTTCCGACACGGACGACTAGAGCAAGCAATCTGTAATAAATTATACATCGCCGCAAGGGGTTCATACCAAAATATTTGTTGACACTTTTAATTGATTGTAATCACAGTCACACTTGAGGTTGCTAGGTTAGTTTGTCGTCATTGAGTAGCGAGAATTCACCGCTAGTAAAAGTCGTTCCTGGCGTGTAACTGCGTTGCCGATTTGATCTAAGTACATTTGTGGCTGCATTCCGCATCAATCACAGGGCATTAGGATAGAGCTGCCGTCTATGTAGAGTTGCCGACTATGAGTTACTAGTACTATCCTGCAGAGTGCTCTGTACAATGTCGCATGAGTGTGTAACAATTACTTGTGTTGATATAAACCTGGCGCATATGTACCGAGATTGACCCAATAAATGACATGGTGACTGGCCCTGAGGTCTAACTGAAGTTGCATAAACTGAATGGTCTGCACTGCGAGTACAGAGTCAAGGAGGTCAGATAGCCACAGGAATAGTAAATATGATTTACGTATCAGGCGTACTCAACTCTCTAACAAACGGTTGGGATTTAAAAGTACCTACAAAGTGTAGTGTACAAGCCTTATATAACTACAAATGGACAAAAGTCGTGATGCGACACGGTATCGCTTCGTATTGTACGGCTGTGTTCACTGGCGCTGAATAGAATTCGTATCTGCTTTGAACAGTTGAACTGGAGTTTTAGAAGGATTTGAATTGACTGATGATGACTAGTAATGCCATAAGTATGTATGATAGCAAGATACTAACTAACTTACAAGTTAATAGAACTTATACATGTTTTGCGGAATCAAACGGGAGTATAATATTTGTATGGTGATCTGTGCTGCAGGAAAGAGTATATATGTAAGTTGATAGAACTCTTGTAAAATGCGCATTCACATATACATATTTTGTGGGATCAAGCGGGAGTATAATATTTGCATGGTGATCTGTGCTGCAGGAAAGTGTCTATGTGTTTATGTATATCTAACAACTTGTACAAAAATATGTGTATACACAAGCATACATCAACACACACAAACAGATAAAATTTTATACACACAATATATATATATATATATATATATATATATACACACTATACTATACTATACTATACATACAATAATATATATATATATATATATATATATATATA
>NW_014038630.1:0-1894 GCF_001186125.1 Sphaeroforma arctica JP610 | reverse complement strand
TAGTATTTTTCGTCTACTCTTCTTCTTCGTAGTAGTAGTAGTAGTATATATATATATATATATATATATATATATATATATATATATATATATATATATTTTCACACTAAATTTACTTCAACTTGCATATTGATATACATATATATATTTATATACTTGGGTAAAAGTACGCTACAAGAAGCATTACCTAGATAACGTAGTGGTAACGGAGACAATCTGCGACGAAACCCTCAAACATGCTTTTTCGTATCCCAAACCGTGGACACTAGCTGCATCGTGACCATAGCTAAAGCAGCTACGAAGAATACCACCTTAGGCGAGGTGATTAATGTGGGCAGCTTATACCAATACAACATCATCATATGGACAATAAAGTCCACCTGTGCTTTGGTCTCCAGCTTACTCTCTCCCAGAAGTCGTCCACCGAACAGATACGGCACCTCAGCCGTGTGATGTGGCGCGCACTTAACCATCAACTCCAGCCCAATCTTGAAACCCCGAGGATCCAGATCTCTTCCAGTAGCGTACAGGGATTTACGGATTGCAAACAACCCAGTCATAGGGTCAGACACAGGCGCTATAGGCCATGCCAGCGCCGTGGCCGTCCAGCTTATTAGGCGTCGGTGGAAGGCCCAGTTCTCAGTACCCCCTCCCACAGCATACCGTGTGCCTATGGCAAAGTGTGCTTTGTTGCTTAGCAACGGCCGCAACAGCTTGGGTACAATTTCTGGGGGGTGTTGCAGGTCGGCGTCCATCACCATCATGACCTCATTCTTGGCCTTATCAAAGCCGTGCATAACAGCAGTTGATAGCCCCCGCACTTTGGTGCGCACTTCGATCTTAATATCGTACCCTTCAGCCTGTAACTCCTTTACCACTTCCTCCGATCCATCATTCGAGTTGTCGTCGACGATGATCAGCTCAATCGCCAGGTCGTCAGCCCGTGTAGCTTTGAACACACGCTCGCACAGTGGTCGGATATTCGGCTGTTCCTGATACGCCGGTACTATCACAGAAGCTTTGTGTTCACTGGATTGTATTGCAAAGGGGGGCGTGTAGTTCGGCTCTTGGGGACTGAACCCAGCCAGCAAGATCCAGCCCACAGTCACCACAGCAAGCAGCGCCAGGGCTACGGTGGATGGACCCGATAAATATGACTGTAACTCCTCCATTATTAACTTAAGGGTAGTGTTGTGGGGGCCTATACTACGCTGAGTAGTGGTGCTAGTTATGGTGGACATAAAAATAAAAGTGTGGGGGTGGCACACCTGCCAACAGTGTTTATCGCAAAAGGTGCAGTTGTGTGTCACTAACGTATGTGCTCAGGTACTCGAGCGTATACCTGGATTCCAGATGATCATAAACAGTAAAAGCCTTCTTATATGCTACACATCGATCGCATAGTATACCTGTATAGTCCCTTCGCAAGCACCGATACACTTTTAAATATAAGACGGTACGACTTGGTAGTGACCTGTCATAGGAATGAATGAGTTCATTTGTCGCAGAACCGTGAGATTTGTTCTTCTGAGTCCTCCACTATATAACTATAATAATTTTTGTTTTATATAAAAACAAAAAGTGAGCCGTCGAATTGCTTTGCGAGCCGTTGCCATCTCAAGGCCTGTCATTAACTTTAGATAGGTGACGTAACGACCAATAGTAGACCCAATGACGTGTATCACTGCCCTATATTTACGTATTATCTTTTTCAACTGTGTACATAGTATGTAGTAATGTATCCCTACATATATATATCGTAAATGCCATCCTCAAATCCTTTCAAGTCTCTATAAGAGATAAAACCCTTTCTTTACCCTCCATATTATGAATATAATATATTCGTATATCAAGAGTTAGCACCCTCTCTTTACCCTTCATATTATGATATATA